>NC_136965.1:17476442-17496442 GCF_032717465.1 Coenobita brevimanus | reverse complement strand
ATGCTGTCTGCAACAAGGAGAGGGCCTATAAAACGTACCGGAGCCAACCCACCCCTGAATCACATCTTTTTTACGCTTCTGCCCGGAATCATGCTAAGTCTGTTCTTCACTCTGCTAAAAATAATTTCATCCGTACTAAATGTTCTCAACTCTCCAACTCGAATTCTTCCCGCTCCTTCTGGCACCTTGCCAAAAACCTTTCTAACAACTTTACCTCATCATCCTTCCCTCCTCTTTTCTACTCTGATGGTTCTGTAGCTATTTTTTCTATTGATAAAGCAGATCTCTTCATTCAGACTTTCTACGCCAGTTCCATCTTAGACGATTCTGGTGCTGTTCCTCCATCACTTCCCCCTTCTGACTTCCTTATGGCTGACATTAACATTTCTTCAGCTGATGTATTTTCTGTCATCACATACTAACAAGGCATATAGGCCTGATGGAGTCCCTCCTCTTGTCCTCAAGAACTGTGCTGCTGTGCTTACACTCTGCCTAGGTAAATTCTTTCGCCTTTGTCTATCAACTTGTATGTTTCCTTCTTGCTGGAAGTTTGCTCTCATTCAGCCAGTCCCAAAGAAGAGTGACCATTCCCAACCCTCTAACTATCGTCCAATCGCTTTAACATCCTGTATTTCTAAAGTTTTCGAGTCAATTCTTAATAGAAAATTTTTAAAGCATCTTCCCTATCACAACTTTCTTTCTGATCGTCAGTATGGATTCCGTCAGGGACGCTCCACTGGCGTTCTTCTCACCTACCTTTCAGACTCCTGGTCATCCTCCTGTCGGGACTTTGGTGAAAGCTTTGCCATTGCACTTTACGTCTCAAAGGCTTTCGATCGAGTCTGGCATAAATCTTTAATTTCCAAACTGCCCTCTTATGGTTTCTGTCCTTCTATCTGTGCCTTCATCTATAGCTTCCTTTCTTGTCGTTCTATAGCCACTGTTGTAGACGGCCATAGTTCTTCTCCTAGATCTATCAACAGTGGTTTTCCTCAGGGCTCTCTCCTATCACCAACTCTCTTTCTTTTATTCATCAATGACCTTCTAAGCTGTACATCTAACCCTATCCACTCGTACCCTGATGACTTCACCCTTCACCTTCCCATTCAGTTCCCGCAACTCCCATCTCAGCAGTTACTTCAACAAACAAGGGATGAGGCTATGGCACACCTAATGTCTGACTTGGCTCGTATCTCTGACTGGGGTAAAAATAATCTTGTTTTTAATGCATCTAAGACTCAGTTCTTACAACTATCAACCCAACAAAATCTTCCACAGGTGTACCCACTAAAATTTCATAATATACAGTTCAATCCTGCATCATCCTTGAACATGCTTGGGGTTTCATTCACTCGGGACTTATCTTGAAAAGATCATATTACATCTCCTTTAAAATCTGCTTCCAAGAGATTAGGTGTGCTAAGCCGACTCCGTTCCTTCTTTACCCCTGCGCAATTGTTGACTCTATACAGGGGTTTTATCCGCCTCTGTGTGGAGTACAACTTTCATGTGTGGGGAGGCTCTCCACATGCAGCTCTTCTCAACTGGGTGGAGTCAAAGGCTTTTCGTCTCATTAACTCTCCTCCTCTTACTGGCTCCCCTCAACTTCTGTCTCTTCGTCGCACTGTTGCATCTTTATCTATTTTCTGTCGCTACTTCAATGGTCACTGCTCCTCTGAACTCTCTGCTTGCATTTCTCCACCTCTACGACGGGCGTGTAGCACCTGTCTAGCAGCAAACTCTCATCCCTTTTCTGTCCAACTCTCTAATGCCAGAGTTAACCATTACTCCCAGTCCTTCATTTATGCAACAGGTCAACTCTGGAACTGTCTCCCTTTGTCTGTATTTCCTGCTAGCTATGATCTCTAGTCTTTCAAACGCAGTGTGTCCACGCATCTCGAAATAATCGGATCTTGAATTTGGCTCTCTCTTGTATTTTGTTTTTCTCTTGGAAGGAACACTTATTGTTGCTCGTGTCCTTTGGTTCCTTCTTCCTAGCATAAAAAAAAAACATCCACAACATGAACCTTATTTATAAAGCAGGGATGAGTCTCCTTGGTTACTATACTATTTTCATTTCACTTTGGCCTAAAATTGCCATCTCACCATCTTGAAAGCTGAACTGTAACGATAAATGAAGCCCTGAATGGTATGATGCTAGTCACGAAGAAATGTTGTGAAAAGTATGTAGACCAGTAGCATCTCTCTCTCTCTCTCTCTCTCTCTCTCTCTCTCACTGAGTGACGTGAAGATCAGCTACAATGAAAAAAAAAACATTTGGGAGTCGAATGCTAAACGCCCGCCAGAATATGCTGATGGCCAAGGTACAAGCTACTTACAAACCAAATGTGAAGAAAATTCGCAAAACTCTACGGCATTCAGTCACCGCGTTTCACAAAAAAGTGTATCGATATTAACTTAGAGTGAAGTACTGGGGGGTCGAATGATAATCGCCCTCCAGAATATGCTGTTGGGCAAGTTATAAGCGCGGCCCCCCCAGGAGGAGGACAGATGGCGACGCCCCTCCCTGGGGAAGCCGGGAGGCCCCGCTCCCCCCAGATGATGCGGGGGAGTGACCGCCCCCCCAGGGGAGCTGGAAGATTTTGGCCATATCTTGGTACCGTTAAGGTTTCATGTTGATAGCTCAAGCGGTTCATGACATATAATGGTGGTAAAGGCGGGTGATAAAAACTAGCTGACCTTTGGCAGCCATTTTAGTGACTAACTTGATCCCGAGTATGCATTTTCGAACTCGTGCAAGATTTTTCCCATATCTTGATACCCTGAAGATTTCATGTTGATAGCTCAAGCCGTTCATGTGATATAATGGGAACAGATACACACACAATGGTAAAACACACACACACACACACACACACACACACACACACACAATCGTCTGTCAAATATGCTTACACCTGTGAATTGGCAGTACCGGACAGTCAAGGTTATTTTGATATTTTTTTTTACTAAGCTCACCTGACCTAACAACCCTGACCTAACTGAGCTAACCTAACTAATCAAGGGTAATCAATCAAACCTCAATCAACTACGCAAACAAGGAGCCTAACTGTCCGAAACTGCGATAATTACCCTTGAAGCTCACCTCCCTCAAAGCTCACCTCCTTCGCTGTCCTTGGTCGTCACTCTGTATACAACGGTGGTGTCTCCGGCAGTGGAAGCGGCCGTGATCCTCAGCAGGTGCCACTTGGATGAGGTCAGGTCACACACGCCAAGGTCACTCGTGTCGCGGGTCACGTGAGGGAGTATGGACGTCCACCCGCCCTTGGAGACGTCCCTGCTCTGCTCAACCTGGCGAAGAAGTCAGGTGTGAGAGACTGAACTGTGAGGATACCCTTAGTGACATCATCAACATCATCATCATCATCATCATCATATCCTCTTCATTTTGATCATCTTCATCATCTTGATCATCATATTTTTGGTTGAGATGATCCTGGTGTAGAAGTGAAACACAGGAGACAGATCTCTGGGATTACTCTGTGACACCATAACCACCATCATTGTCATCATCATCATCATCATCATCATCATATTTTTGGCTGAAATTAATACGGTGTACAAATCAGACATAAGAGACCGAACTGTGGTAATACTCGAAGTGACACCACATCCATCATCATCATCATCATCATCATCATCATCATCATCATCATCAATCATCATCATCATCATCATCATCATCATCATCAATCATCATCATCATTGTCGTCGTCGTCGTCGTCGTCGTCGTCGTCATCATCAATCATCAATCATCTATCATCACCATCCATCATCGTCATCCATCATCATCATTCATCATCATCATCATCATCATCATCATCATCATCAATCATCATCATCATCGTCGTCGTCATCGTCGTCGTCGTCGTCGTCATCATCATCAATCATCAATCATCCATCATCATCATCCATCATCATCATCATCATCATCATCATCATCATCATCGTACTGTGGTTGAGATTGTCCTGTGTAGAACCTTGGGAATACTACAAGTGACATCATAAGCATTCTCATATCAACTCCATATCATATTATCACTGCTATCATGACTGTCAGCATCCTCTCGTATATTACAGTACAGTACGTCGGTATTAATAATGAGCGTTGCCGTCGTGTGAAGAAAATGGAGAATGAGAGACTGGCTAGGAAAATGTATGTATGTGAACGAGGAGAGGATGACAGGGAGGTGGAGATCGAGGATGAAGGATAGCATGAAGAGGTATATAAATGAGATCGAGGGTGAAGTGAAGGGATGGGATGGAGAGGCATATAACTGAGAGTGATGTGAAGGGAGGACAGCTTGATGGCGGAGGATAGCTCTGTCAAAATCAGTGTGAGGAGAGGGCAACGTTACCTTCCAGTGTGTAATGGGGCAGCCAACTTCCGGCCAGGTGTAGAGGCGTAGTATGACGCAGGTAGAATTGACCTCCACCAGCTGGGCAGGGTCGGGGCGTCCAGGGGCTGTCACAGGAAGATCAGACAATTATTGCAAGCCCAAATACCCCCCGCTGTAGATCCCATTTCAGGCTACAATTAACAGCACCTAGGCTCGTATTCTGGCCGGTTAAGGAAGCTCCGTAACACCTCTTCCATATCGATTTAGTTTTGGATACGGCTGGTTAATATCAGTTTGTATGTTATTAATGCTGAGTATCGTGGTATTTGCATGATTTAAAGGACACACAAAAGGACAGTAGGGAGTGATAAGCAAAGTAAATCGCTTAGGGACAGGCGTTAGGGAGCTTCCTTAATGGACGAGAATAAGGGCCCTAGACTCACCTTTCCACACCTGCCCAACATTAATACCATCAATTGCAATTATAATTTTTACCTGAAACGGGAATAATTACAGGTCATGAAGTTAGAATGAAGGCGTATGAGCAAGTGTGGATGGGTGTGAGTCGTGGCTGAGTGTAAGTATATATAACCTAAAGTACACTACAATGGACAGGTATTAATCTAAACCTCCATCTGTCCTTGGTGTTACATTCAGATGTTTCAGTCAGTGTGTGTCCAGTGGGGAATATGCGAGGTGTACAGGAGCCGTCATAGGAAGAGTAGGACGTGGTAAGAGTTGTCTACTTTCATAAACCTCGTGTACTTGATAGGCGTAAGTATAAACCTTCTTCCTTCATCGCTAATCTCACAGTCAGAGACTTCAATTTGTGAGCGAGTGTCCAGCGAGGAACATATCCAGTCTTTACAGGCAGAGACAAAAGTTTGCCTACTAATCCACTGCTTCTGCATCACACTTAGGGCATGTCCGTCACTTTCCTTCCTGAGGCATCATATCAGAGCATCATACATGGCCAGAGAAATATATCAGACCTCTTCCAGCGTAGCAATATTAGCCAGCATAGGGATGTGAGAAACAGAGGATATTGGCCGAGGTTATGTCCCGAGAGCATTAGTAGTAGTAGTAGATGTTGTTGTTGTAGCAGCAGCAGCAATTGTAGTAGTAGTAGTAGTAGTTGTTGTTGTTGTTATTGTTGTTGTTGCTGTTATACTGGACCCAGTGCACTTTAGGAAACCAGCACGTCAGCCGGTCGCTCCCTATTATCCTTTACTGAATCTATGCTGAGGCTTTAATGAAACTGCAGTCTGCTGTGATAGTGTGGTGCATGCAGTGAGTGTATTGTGATGGTGGTGGCATTGCATTTTGGGTATACTGGAGCGGTAGTGAGCTTTGTCTTGTCATTGTATCTGTACGATGGATCTAAAAGAGAAGCTTCAGAAGGACTACGAAGAATGAGCTACTTACGGCTGCCCAGTGTGGTGGCCAGAAGGACTGGGCTGGGTGGACTGGTGCCCTGGCTGTTCCACGCGGTGAGGTAGAGGTGGTGAGGCGCTCCACACGGCAGACCTCGCACCACTGCACCTGTACCACCACTATCAACACGCTCCTCCACCCACTCACCCGCCCTTACCCGGTGGTGCACGGTATAACCTGTTGTAGACACATTATGATTGCAATGTCTGTGTTTTGGGGTGCTTCTGTCTCTAAACACACACACACACACACACACACACACACACACACACACACACACTGTAATAATATATAATATATAAAGCGGTAGTTACATGTGGCATTTTTTAGGTCCTTCTCTTGCCATTAAGTCTGGTATAATATGTAGGGAAACTGCCTAGTAAAGTTTCATTGCTACCTTTAAAAACGAATTGCCGGTTTTGCTCTATTTACAGAACCTGTTGCATTTTAATGCAGTAATAGTATGGGGCATTATCGACATGTAACGAAGACTCACTGTACACGTGGTGCTGGAGAGGGGGGCCTTTATGCGGTAACACTGATAGAACCGGGCGGCTCAGTTACCTGGTAATATAAACATCCTTCACTTACATCCCTGTCTCCTGAGAGGAGGATGGTGGACTGCAGGAGGATAGTTAAGCCTGCAGTCCACCGGGTTCACGTTGTGATAGTCCTGGGTCTGCAAGAACTTGACTACACGCAGGCTATCGATTTCTCCACAATATTCAGTATAAATTTTCGTTTCCTTTTCCATTTGCCTACGGGTGACTTTACACTCCCTCTTCTGCCTTTCCTTCACTCTTTCCTCTTCCTTCTGCCTATGGGTGACTACACTGAGTAACATGCCAAATGGTTTCCTGTACACCACTCTAGGTGGTAACCATGTAACCGAATTATGGGGCCTAGTGGTTTAGTGGGTTATTAAGGCGCTCCAATCGGATTGAGCCTGTGTAGGTTTATATCCAAGGGATGGTTGCGGTTTAGTGCTCACGTAATGCTACGCAGGGATGAGTGAGGCTGGTCACTCTCATCTTAAATGTCAAACTTGCCTAGCCCCGGGCTCCTACTCTCCTCATGGGGCGGCATAGGATTGGATGATGGATGGATGGTTGATAATCTTCTGTTACTGTACAGACACTAAATTAAGGTCCGTCACTCAGATTGCTTTTGCTGCTGCTGCTGTTGTTGTTGTTGTTCCTTCTTGTTATCTCCAGACCCATTTATTCAGGCTTCTCAAACTGAAGGGTTTAGATACAGCCTTCACAACCCCTTCATTGCTAGGACGCTCTCAGAAGCTGAATAAAATCGTCTTGAGGTAGCAAGGTGCCACTGAAAAAGACCTCACTGGATTGAAGGGGTTAATCTCTCGGCTCACCTTAGATCGGTGTTGCTCCTTCCCCATTTCTTACTTTGTACACAGGTAATTAACATCTCTCTCACCTAAAATGGCTGCTGTACCTGTCACGAGTCGGCGCGATTTTGTATTTGAATAAACTCGTGACATCAACTTTGGTGGGAAACCGCGAACTCTAGTGGAATCCCAGTATTTATCACTCAGTCAACCGCCACGTATTCACCCGGTCGGGAGTGTTTTCAGAACAATTTTTCACTGTGTCATAAGTGATCGTCTTTGTGTGAGACATTAGCACTTCCGCTGAGCGATTTATTATAGGCGTGTTTCACTCATTCTAGCCGTTAGCAATGCGGCTCGACACTCGCCTCTTTCTCACGATTTGAAATCAGTCAAGGTTTGAGCACTGCGGAAGCAGGTAGTGTGTGTGTGGCAGCATCCTTCCTCGCAACGACGCCTAGTTCCCTCCGCCGCCGTTGGATTCCCACCTAGTGTGATTGGTGGGAGACTCAGCGTGTACAGTGTCCTTCCTTAGCAATGACGCCCAGTCATCTGCTTAGTCCACTCTTTGACCAGTATTTCTTTTCGTTTTTCCTAGGCTTAAGAGTTTAGCTTTTGAGTGAGCGAGTGAGTGCGATCTCCTTATTTGAATTCATCTTGAGACTCATGTAACGTTAATTTATTTTATTGTAATCAATAAATTAACAGTTCTTTTTCTTGAGCTTAATGTAATGTAAACTCGTGTTTTATTTTCCATATTAAGCTTATTTCACTTATAGCTCCTAGTTTGCATAAACACTTTGCTATTCATAACTGGTACTTAGGCCAGTCCTTTTGTATTAAGCTTAAAATCCGTTGTGCAACCAGGAGTTAATGCATCAGCAAGAACTTGTTATCATTAATAGCATTAGTTATTGATTGTCAGGGGTAGAGTCACTTTCTCCAGAGGCCAACAGTACTAATAAATAGTACTTGTGAGTAATTAGTCTCTGCTGTGTACTGTTGGGCAAGTTTATAAATTCTCGTCCTTAGAGAATCGGCGAAGTAAGCCGGCATAAAGTAATCATTGCTTGATTTTCATAATACAATTCATTGTCCTGTTCTTAAGTATTGTTGAATAAATATTCTTTAATAATACATACTTCCTAAAAACCCCGTGACAGTACCATTCGTTAATACACACACACACACACACACACACACACACACACACACACACAAAACCTCTCAGCTTACCTAGAATGGGCGCCCCTCCATCACCAGTGGGTGTGATGGTTAGGTTGAGGGTGTGGTGGGTGGCGTGTGCAAGTACCAGGGTGGGCGGTGGTGGTGGGGTGAGAGCAACAACTTGGTGGGTCACGCTGTCCTCCCCCACACTGTTTCGCACCCAGCATGTGTAGTTCTCAGTCTCCCTCACAGCTGCGGTATACACGATGTGGTCACTGATGCTGCTATACGCTTTTCATTTTAACCTGACCTAAAATTGCCATTCTCTCTCTCTCTCTCTCTCTCTCTCTTTCTCTCTCGAACTCTGAGTAGTAACGACAGATTAACACTAGAATAAGATGCTAGTCTCAAAGCAGTGTTATGGAATGAATGCGTTATACACGATGTTCTTACCGATAATACTGAACTCTTTTCACCTTAACTTGGCCTAAAACTGGTAACTCCATCATGAACTCTCAATTCTAATGACTGCTTAATACTACAATAAGATGCTAGTGACGAAGAAGAACCATGGAAAGGATACAGAGACAGGCATTATCCTATACTGCCACAGAGCTATATAAAATAAACAGCAAAAGGACGATGATTTAGGCCAGGTTAAAATATAAGATCCATAGAAACTGCTAACATTTACAAAAGCAAAACTTTACCCACTCTTACACTGCACCTAAGTCATACTTCAGTCTTGCCAGTCACTCTCTTCCCTGATGTTTTCAGGGAGAATCATCTAAGGACAGAGAATCATACCAAGGCCTGTATTCTCGTCGGTTAAGGAAGCTCCCTAGCACCTTTTCCTGGACGATTTACTTTGCGATCCCACCTTACTGTCATCCTCTCTGTTACAGAAATCCTTCCAATATCGCCATACTCTGCATAAATAACCTAAAAACCGATACTAATCAGCCATATCTACTTCGTCACCACTTGTCTCAGTCGATGGTTAAAGTGGTGGGCAAGTGTGTAGTGCAGATTAATCCTCGACTGTGCCTGCATACGGTAGGTGAAATCAACAAGAAGTATAACTTGGAAATCTGGTCAAGAAATGGTGACTTTAGACCACTGTGCAACGTGCTGTGATTGGTTCTTGAGATGAAGGTTGATTCTGGCAGTGGGTAAGTCAATTGGCTGCTCCTTACTGTCAGTCCGTCTCAAGTCCAAGTGAAAGTGGGATGCAGTGACCCTTAAATGAACGAATTACGGCTGCCTGTACTGGGGCACTTGTATCTAGAAAGGAGTACAATGGGCCTGGCTTTTACGTTACCCACCTGTGAGATGAAGGTCCCCCCCTGGCAGTGGCTGAGTCAGTTGGCTGCTCTGTACTGTCACGCCGGTTCGTGTCCAAGTGATGGTGGGGGGCGGCGACCCCAGCCCCCGACACCCCAGGGTCACTCCAGATCCCGCACCAACCCTCCAGGTCCTGCCGCCACCCACAGCCACGGGGGAGTACCTCGACTTGGGGGAGGGCAGGGCGGTCAGCTTGAGTGAGGCGTTGCCTTCACCCGCTGCTGTTGTGGCCGTCACCCACACCTGCAATGCCAACACCGGTCCGTCATATGAAACGTGTTTGTAGAACTAGTAGCAAAATTTCAGTACTAGATCCACTCCACAATTCGGCACGTAATTATGTATGTATGACTTGAGACTGCAGTTCACCTACTATTCCAGTGGGTCTATTTCAGACTAGAATCATGTATTTATGTGTGTAAGGCCAGGGAGAGAAGTTCGCTTACTCCTAGTGCGTTTATAAACTGCTTCAGGCATGTCTGTCACTCTCCTCCCTGACGTATCATGTGTATGGAAATCGTCTATGGGCATACAAAGTGATAGGGTATACGAAGCCTCTTTCAGCATTGAAATATTTCTCACTAGAAGAAAGAAGTTTAGATGCAGTATTTGGCGAACTTTTGTCGTAGCATCATGTGTGGGCACAGAACCATACCAAGCTTCTCTCAGCTTCGGAATATAACCCAGCAGGAAAAAAAGGAAGGGTTTAAAGAGGTACAATATTAGGCAAACTTTCCCCCCATTATGTGACTGTGACAAAGTTAAGGTTAATAAAAGCAGCAGCAGTTCAGTGAAAATAAGTAAGAAAAGGAAAATATAGTAACTTCAGAGCCACGTAACATTATAGGTGATGTAACTGTAAGTTTTGTTTTATAGTTCAGTTCGTGGTAGAAATATACTCGGCCACGACTTTCACCTGTTCACACCTGTCCAGTACTCCATGACTTTAACCACCTGCAACTCCAATTCTAATCTGAAATAAACTATAGTGACAGGTGTGTTAGAGGGACGGTGAATGGGCAGGTGTTGCAGGGAGGAAGCAGTGGGTGAGTAATTCTAAGTTTTCTAAGCACGATTGCTGACCAGAGGGTACAGCATACAGGACGTCTAAATTTCAGAATAATCCAGTGACGCTGCCTTTACGTGGTTAATATTCCAAGCTGTATAGGAATGTGATGGCTACAGTGCACTGCCACCTTAAAAAACAGTTTAATACATTTGTACAGTTCACTGCAATCATGTCTCCTCAGCTTCAGAGAGATTTGTCGAGCTGAAGTGGTTAAATGTTATCTCTGTTTAACCTCTTCAGTACGAGTGGGCCTTCCTAATATAAAATCATCTAGAAGTGGCAAGAACGCACAAAAAATAGACTCCTTGATAAACACTAGGGTCGTATTCTCCCACATACGAGTATTTACCACTCTTTCCCTACCGTAACTCTGATATGAATTTACAGGATGAACCAGGGACACGGGGAAATTCTGCACCCACGTTTCCTTAACCATTCTGATAAAAGAAAATATATTAACCTACGATAATTTCCCTCTCGTACCCAAGATCCTTATTTATCTGTCAGTCTATCTATCCATCTGTTTCCTTATCTTTTTGTAGGAGGAACAAGGAGCATGAGAAGACTTTAGACCTGTCCTTCCTGGAAGTCTGAGTTACGAGAGGGAATTAGTCGTAGGTGTGAGTGCCTTACCTGGACCCTGGATCCTTGGGTGAGGCCGCTAAGCTCTCTCCACGTCACTTCAGAGCCTCCTACGCCAACCACGTCCCTCACCGCTACCTGGAAACACACCTGGATGACTCGTACATCCGGTGGTTAAGGAAGTGCCCTAACACTTCTTCCTTACCGATTTATTTTTGGATGCAGCTTGTTAATATGGTTTTGCACCTTACTTGTACACAGTATGGTAATACTGAATCATTTACGTAACACAGAAATGGGCGGTAAGGTGTAATAAGCAAAATAAATCGCTTAGAAAGAGGTGTAACGAAGCTTTCCTAACTGACAAAATGAGGACCCATACCTCACTTACCACCTAAACTACCACCTCATTACTACCCCACTTACAACCTCACTTACAACCTCACTTACCGCCTCATTACTACCGCACTTACCTCACTTACCACCTCGCTTACTACCTCACTTACAACCTCACTACCTCACTTACATACTTACTTACAACCTCACTTACGACCTTACTTACAACCTCATTTATCTCACTACCTCACTTACAACCTTACTTACTGTACAGCCTCACTTACCACCTCATTACCACCTCACTTACAACCTCATTTACAACCTCACTTACTACCTCACTACCTTACTTACTACCTCCACAATCTCACCTGGTCATTCTTGGCGGAGTAGAGGGTGTAGTGGAGGACGACACCTGTGGAGGGTCGAGGGGGAGACCAGGTAACCAGCAGCGTCGTTGGCCCCGTCACCACCGCCCGTATGGCTTCAGGAGGACCAGGTACTGAAGCAAAGATAGTACTCTCTGATGGGCAATATGAAGCACATCTATAAATAAAGAAAAGGAAGTGAAAAGACAAAGAAGAAATGTTCTGATGGGCCAGGCATGAAGATAAAGAAATTACTCTCTCTGATGGGCAACATGAAGTATATCTATAAATATATAAAAAAATGAAAATACACAAAAAATAATGATCCGATGGGCCAGGCATGAAGACTAAGAGATTACTCTCTCTGATGGGCAACAGGAAACGTATCTATAAATAAAAAGGAAAATAAAAAAAAATCTGATGGGCCAGGCATGAAGATAAAGAAATTACTCTCTCTGATGGGCAACATGAAGTATATCTATAAATATATAAAAAAATGAAAAGACGCAAAAAATAATGATAGCCAGGCATGAAGACTAAGAGATTACTCTCTCTGATGGGCAACAGGAAACGTATCTACAGTATAAATAAAATGGAAAATAAAAAAAAATCTGATGGGCCAGGCACTGCAGCAAAGATATAACTCTCTCTGATGGGTAACATGAAGCACATCTATAAACTAAAAAGGAAATGAAAAGACACAGAGAAATGCGTTCGGATGGTTATGCATGTGGCGTCAGGATTCCGAGGGCTTGAATGATGAGTGCGTACGTCGCCTATATCACACTGAAGAGGAGCAAAAAATTGATGAATTATGAACGAATGGCAGCCAATCATCCATTACAAATTCTTTCTCTTAATAAGTATCAATAAAATATATGCAGATGGTCATTACTGCAAGGTAGAGTCAGGATCCCAGGGGCTTGAATGGTGAGTGAATGAGTGCGTGGCCCAGCTCACTGGACGTGCTGTTGATTAGTTCCATGTCTGGCGCTTTTTCTTTTTTTCTGTCCTTGCTTTCTGAACCCTGACTTACCCCATCCTTATGTGGGAAAAGGAGGTCGGGATGATGATGATGATGATTATAATGACTGACTGACTGACTGACTCAATGAATGAATGAAGGTGAGCAATACTACTATAAACATAGAAGCCATGTTTTAATACCCCTCAAGGGCACCTAATCAAGAGCGCCTAAAAAAAAAAGGTGAATCAGGTCAGCCATAGAAATATAAATCCGAGGATGGTTGTAAGTGATGTCATTTCTACAGTGTCCATCAATCCAGTCACTACTCATGCAAAACACCTATACTCTCTCCACTTTAACTTGGTCTAAAATTGGTCAGATATCCTTACTGAATGCTGAGAGAGAGAGAGAGAGAGAGAGAGAGAGAGAGAGAGAGAGAGAGAGAGAGAGAGAGAGAGCCGTGGGAAGTATGTAGAGCGACGTATTGTGGTATTTAGCAAGGACTGCAATGGACGAACATTGCCGCCATTTTAAGGTGAACGGACTCTAGCTCTGATTTGTCTTTCCCTCCTGACTGTGGCTGGATATCATAGCAACTGGCTGAGAATTTACAAGTGGTAGTCTAAGTGCTTGTCGATTAAGAAGCTCCCTAACAACTTTTCCTAAGCAATTTATTTTGCATTTTACACCTTACTTTCTTCTGTGTTATATAAATCCTTGAAACATCGCTATATTCAGCATACGTAACATGCAAAAGGATATTAACCAGCCATATCCGAAAATAAATCGCTATGGAAGAGGTGTGAAGGAGCTTTCTTACCCGACAAGAATACGAGCTATACACAACATATAACTCTAAAAACCTTCATCAGAGAATACGAAGGGAGAGGAAGAAAGGTCGCTTAGGTAGACCAGCAACGTACACGCTTTTAATCCTTGTGGGACGTATTGTAGGCGACAGGAGGGTTCATAACATCTCTTTCTTAGTGATTTATTTTGAGTATTAGAGCTTAAAATTAAATCAATGGCATAGAAGAGGAAATGGGAGTGTAAGAGGGAGTATAAATCGCCAGGGAAATGATGCTGCGATAAGCCAACCCAAAATACGACCCTGATTTTCAACATTAGACCCTAAGTTATAAAGTCGTAGGTTCGTCTGATAAATTACCAATATGCCGGGAATCGAACCCGGGACTCTCAGGTGAGAGCCAGGCAGCATACCACTACACCACGACCAGGTAAAAGTTAACTCACGTCGTCACAATCTTGTAACCAACGTCCCTCCGCCCCCACTGTGGGCATCAAGAGGATGAGTTAACCCCCTGGCACTCAGGCAAGTAGATGCTTTTAATCTATCCCAAGCACTTACGGCAAGTCAGAATGAAGAGAGAAACCTGTACTGTACACAGGAAAAATCATCTGATAAATTACCAATATGCTGGGAATCGAACCCGGGACTCTCAGGTGAGAGCCAGGCAGCATACCACTACAGGTCCACAGTGGGGGGAGGAGGGACGTTGGTTACAAGATTGTGACAACGTTAGTTAACTTTTACCTGGTCGTGGTGTAGTGGTATGCTGCCTGGCTCTCACCTGAGAGTCCCGGGTTCGATTCCCGGCATATTGGTAATTTATCAGATGATTTTTCCTGTGTACAGTACAGGTTTCTCTCTTCGTAGGTTCGATCCCTTAGTAGCTACCTAACACATATTCCTGAGCGATTTATTTTGCTTATCACATCTTACTGTCTATTCTTTTGCTCGTCTTTGGTTCAGAGTATGATGATATTAAACAGACATAAAATCAATGAATTAAATAAAATAGAAAGAAGGTATGATCACCAAAAATAAATCGCTAACGAACAAACCCTACGAGGTCTCCCATGCAATACAGAATAGAGGCCAAAATGCTCGATCTCTACCATCATCCTCGGTGCGACAGAAGACCGGGTAGTTTGGGGCGCTGTATCCGACGTCGTTGAAGGCCGTGACGGTGACGCTGACGTTGGCTGAGGGCGGCAGGGAGTCTAAGTTCTTCTCCAGGTTGGTCGTGTTCACCTGCCACGCCCTACCTGGTGACCGGAAGGCGCAGGTGTGAGTAGGCAGGGGTGGTGGGAGGCCCTATGGTTCTGTGTGTGTGTGTGTGTGTGTGTGTGTGTGTGTGTGTGTGTGTGTGTGTGTGTGTGTGTGTGTGTGTGTGTGTGTCTTTGAGTGATTTATGGCAAATGGAGAAACACCAGTTAACAAGACTGAATAAAGATGTACTGGTGAATTGCATCTTCGCATCAAAAAACGGGTTAGAGGAACCAAATCGTCAGCTACAGCAGAAATTAGATGAGATCACGAGAGAACTGGCAGATCTCAAGAGTAAAATAACATCACCAGAGAGTGTTTTCAATAAAAAATTGTCACATATGCAAGAGCAAATTGATAAGCAAGCTGAGATCATTGCCAGACAGCAGAGCTTCCTGGAGTCCATCGACAGGAGAGAAAGGGAAACAAGGCTGGTCGTCCTGGGTGTCCCTGATGAGGGCGAGAGCTTAGCTGGAGAAACGACGGACGAGGGGAAACTTAGCAAGATCTGGAGTGAACTGGGCGAACCCCTGAACATCGAGTCCTGTCGGAGGTTGGGACGAGGTGAACCAGGGGGACGTAAGAGGCCCATCCTGGTGACCTTGGCTTCGAAGCAGGTGCGGGATAAAATTCTTGGGAAGACCAGGAGGCTAAAGGAGACTGGCGCGCCGTATGACCGTGTGTTTGTGAAGAAAGACGTACATCCTTCTGTACGGAACGAATGGAAGCGTCTGCGGGATGTTGAGGCGGCAGAGAGGACTAAACCAGAGAACGTCGGCTGCACGATCAGGCTGGACACGAAGGAGAGGAAACTTTATCGTGATGAGGTGGTCATCGACAGCTGGCGGCCGGCTCCTTTCTAGGTGGACCACAAAGGAGAAATGTTGCAATCATGTCGTGGAACATCAATGGGGTTCGTACAAAGTTAGAAAAGCCCAATGTACTGTACTGGCATTGTTAATGAATTACGATGTGATAGGGTTGAATGAAGTGAAAACTAGTGATCGTATCTCTCTACCTGGCTATGTTTGTTATAGAGACACTGTGAGGTCAGACGGACATAGAGGGGGCACAGTGGTACTGGTAAAGCGTTGTTTACAGTCATCTGTGATGGGTGTAGACTGTAAAATGAAAGACCAAGTTTGGCTCAGATTGTCCCTATTGAGCACTGTGCTCTTGGGGTTTGTGTATATACCCCCTACAGATTCGCAGTACTTTAATCCTAACAGTTTCAGTTATATACAAGAGAAAATCATATGTGGAAAAGAGGAAAATTGTAATGTTCTACTAATGGGAGACCTGAACACACGTTTTGGTACTGGTGTTCAAAGTATTTTAGTGAATTTACTTGTCTCTGGATCTGATTATTTCACCTACCCTGAGATACCTGATCAAATTAATTTGCCTAATGAGAATGCAGATACTATGACTACTGTATGTGTAGAGCAAAAATTTAGTGGTGGTAAATAACTTGAAATATGGTGAAAAACATTATAAGAGCAATCTGACGTATAGGAAACGTAATGAATGAATTTCCGAAGTAGATGTGTGTATTGCTTCTACCCAAATTTTAAATTGCATTCAAAGTTTCACTGTGAATAATGATCTTGATATTCCATCGGATCACGCCCCCATAGCGGTTGCTCTGTCCCCCCCTGTGGTGGATAGGGTGTGCCTTGGTGTGCGGGCGGGTTCGCTTGGTGATCATGCAGTTTTGTATTGAAGTTGTAAGAAGAAGAAATCTCGGTTAAAACGTCCTATAAAGTTTTGTGATGTTCACATCGAAAACTTTATTGGGGACCTTTCTCGATTCGATATTCCCCAGTTTGATCCTGACATTGATACTAATGTGAGCCAAATGGCCGATATTTTGTACAGGTGTGCTAGTGCCAGTCGGTGTGCTCAGGTGACTGTGCCAGAGGATGTCACAGTGAGCAGGTGGGAGAGACTCTTAAATGATATGGATGACAGGCGTATGTGGAAAGCTATAGACTGGCGTGGGGAGTATAGAGATGATAGTGATGATTCCGACGGTAATAAAAAACCCACAAATGAGGATTTCAAAGCCTTTTTTGAGGAGGTATATAACCCACATGATGCTGAACCTATAGTACCTACTGAGTTTAATACAAATGTAACCAAACCAGTTCTTGATGATGACATAGAATTTGATGAGGTTGTGCGAGAAATACATAGATTAAAGCAAGATAAAGCGTGTGGGCCTGATGGGATAAGCCCAGGAATTATAAAGTTTTTACCAGACCAGTGGATACACTTTATATTAGCGTTGTTTAATTCAGTCTTTTCCTCTGGCTCTTATCCCACATCCTGGCAGTTGGCCCGTGTGGTTACGATATTTAAGAAAGGTAACAGATCATTACCCAAGAATTACCGTGGTATAAATATAATAAATTGTTTGGCAAAGCTGTATGACATGGTGCTATCAACTCGGTTAAGTATGTGGTTTGTTCCGTATCGGGAGCAGGCAGGGAGTCAGGAGAGCCGGGGCTGCATTGAACATGGTGTGACACTTAGACTGTTAATTGATTTGTCCCACAGGAGAAAGCATAAGTTATTTGTTTGCTTTGTCGATTTTTCAATGGCATACGACCGGGTCCCTCGCGCCAAATTGTTTCGCATGTTACGTGAGTTGGGGTGCGGGTCGCGAATGTTAGCGGCGCTGGTGGCGATATACGGGGTTACTTTGAGCATTATTGGGACAGCCATTGTAACATCCAGGATCGGCGTCAGACAGGGGTCCCCAACATCTTGTTTATTGTTTATCATTTTTGTAAACAGCATGATTATGTTGATAAAGTCCAATTGTGGGCCAGATGGTTTTTTACAGTGGCTTCATCTCCTTGTCCTTATGGACGATACTGTTCTTCTCTCGACAACGCGACGCGGGATGGAACATAAACTTACATTTCTGAATCAGTTCTGTGTAAATAATGGCATGGTTGTGAATAATATTAAGACCAAGTTCTTTGCAATCCATGCGTCAGTGGGCGATCGTGGGCCATTCTGCGTTGGTGATATGGTCGTGCAGTGGTGTGACAGGTATGTGTATCTGGGCAGCCTGTTCACAAGCGACGGGACCCTGTCGTCCGCCATTACCGCCCACGCACAAGCAAAAATGTGCCACATTCTGAAATTTGTGTCATTTTTGGAAAAGAATATAGACATACCATTTTATGTTAAAAAGAAAATGTTTGAAGCAGCCTTAATGTCAACCATCCTATATGGCTGTGAGTCCTGGTTCAATGGGAACTTGAGGCCAATGGAAAAATTGTATAACTGGGTTATTAAACAGCTGCTGGGAGCTCGTATGACGGCGTGCACGGCCGTTTGTTACGTGGAACTCGGGTGCCCGCCACTGAAATCTTTAGTACTAGCAAGGCAGAGGAAGCTTTTCCAGCGACTGTGGGGGGAGAGGCGCGGTATGCCTGATGATCCGTGGGTGCACGCCGTCAGGCTGACCATGGCGGCTAACACACCAACAAGTAAACACATTAAGAGTTTAATTAATAATTCTGTTGATGATGTTAAAGTCGGCATTGAATCTTTAAAGCAATCAATTTCTAACTCTACATCTTCTAGAAGCCTAATTTATAATGTGCTGAACCCTACCTTAACAGTTCACGAGATCTATAAATGTCGTGGTAAAACTAGTGAGGTACACAGAATGGCATTTAGTCGGCTGCGGGTAATCAGTCACAATCTGGCTATTGAGACGGGCCGTTGGAATCGGCGTGGACGGGGACGTCTCCCGGTAGCAGAGCGGTTCTGTCCATGTGGTGCTGTGCAAACAGAGTTGCATGTACTGGAGGTGTGTCCACTGACTCAGCACATACGTACAAGACATAACTTTACTTCCTGGAGTCAAATCATTGGTGACGATGCTCAGTTTCCTATTGAGGAGATAGTGTATAAGGTCCTTTCCTGTTTTGGCTAGTGTGTACCATAATGTTTATCATAACCTATGTTATTTAAAGTGTATTTAATTCATTTTGTATGCTCTTATTCTAACTATGATATATCATTGGTCAAATTGTAATTAAGTTACTAATCAGAAGTGTAATGATTTCCATCTTTCATTAAGGCTATATAGATTCACTGATCAACCCTTTAATACTTCACTTGTTTTGTGGACCATAATTGTTTGCTAATATCTGATGTACTGTTTATCATGTTAAGGTTTATTGTTGCTTGAAATCCTGTATGTGTAACTGGATATTGTGGTCAATAAATACTTACTTACTTACTTACTTACTTACTGTGTGTGTGTGTGTGTGTGTGTGTGTGTGTGTGGTTAGGGCAGGGGTGGTGAGAGGCCCTATGGTTCTGTGTGTGTGTGATGTGTTGTGATAGGGCTGGGGTTATCTTGTGTGTGTGTGTGTGTGTGTGTGTGTGTGTGTGTGTGTGTGTGTGTGTGTGTGTGTGTGTGTGTGTGTGTGTGTGTGTGTGTGTGTGTGTGTCTAGATGGATAGATAGAGAGATAGCCAGATAGACAGACAGGCTAATATACACAGATAAATAGACAGACAGACACAGATTAATGATTAGTTTGATAAATAAATACAGAGTGATGGGGAGAGAGAGAGAGAGAGAGAGAGAGAGAGAGAGAGAGAGAGAGAGATAGACAAACAGACAGACAGAGACGGGGGGGGGGGAATGGAGGCCAAGGACGACATGGAGGGTTTGAGTGGAGACGTGTACGAGTGACGATGGTGTGAGCTGGAGGGAAGGCAGCCTGATGACTGAGGACAAGATGACATGTAGGGGCCTTGCTTGTGGCCACCCCCTTCGGGATAAAGGCGTCTGACTACAGATAGCTAGATAGATAAATACATAAATAAATGGATAGATAGATAGATAGATAAAAAATACATGGATAGATAGACAGATAGATATAGATATATACAGATAGATAGATGTATAGACAGACAGATG
>NC_136965.1:17461442-17471442 GCF_032717465.1 Coenobita brevimanus | reverse complement strand
CATTAGCCTGCATCCCACGCTTCAGAGCACAGTCAGCTGATGTTGCTCAACCTAGGCAAGTAGAGGAGTAGATGAAAATTTTACTCTAATCCGAGATGTGAAAAGATTATCCTAAGCTGAATACAATGGACTGGTGGCGGCAAGAATTAGCAATGAAACAGATTAATGAAGAGGGCAAGAGAGGCAATCAGTTCATAATTTAGTCCCAATCTATCCCAGAACACAATCAGGAATACTCCAAGTTGCTCTTACACCCCTATCTGTATACTTGAATAAACTAAGCCGGGCCCAAGAGAGAAGCAAATATTGTCCGCCAGTCTGACAGGCAAGATAATTAAACACAGGACTCGTCTGATATTCCTACTCGCGAGGTGGACGTGTTCACCAAGGCACCATCGGCTTCTGTGTTTTCGAAATAAGAGAAAAATGAAAGTGTAATTAATTTTCGCAGTTTCACACAACAAGCGACCTATTAAGCAAAGTCTAAGGCACGTATTCTCATCGGTTAAGGAAGCTCCCTAATGCCTCCCCCTTAGCGATTTATTTTTGGATAAGACTGCTTCAATCCCATTTTTTACGTTCTTTATGCAGGGTATGGTGATAGTGGAAGGATTTATGTAACTCAGAAGAGGACAGTAAGGTGTAATAAACAAAATAAATCGCTTAGGAAAAGGTGTTAGGGAATTTAACCTACTCGAATACGGGTTTAAGTTTTCCCAGTAGTGTACAGAGTGAATCCTTTGATTCTGGTAACGATTTCTACTGCAAGCGAGTATCAGCCTACCCTTATCTTGTCTAGACATGATAGCCTTCCAGTCCTAACCTAATGCCTTATCAAAGTCCTATCACACCTCATTCCTACCCTGGTGTTGGTATTCTGGGTTGGTAAAGTGGTTGGTCATTTGCTGTGACAATAAAATGCTTAGCTCAAATTGTAAGCCAGGACACTGTGTCAGACTATGTACTGTAAATACTGTTTAGCTTTCCTGGTCAAAAAGCCTTGTATTCCAATTCTTGTTCTTATGGCGCCTGGTGGTTTAGTGGGTAATTAAGGCGCTCCAGTCGGATTGAGCTTGTGCAGGTTTATATCCAAGGGGTGGTTGGGGTTTATTGATTACGTAATGCCACTCAGGGATGAGTGAGGCTGGTCACTCTCACTTAAATGTCAGGGCCAACTTGCCTAGCCCCAGGCTCCTAGGCTTCTCATGGGGCAACACAGGAATGGATGACGAATGAATGAATGCATGACTGTTCTTATTATTCCTACTGTGGCACAGTGACGGTCCATTTTTGCAGTGATGCTAACCTTCCTCGGTGGTGGTACGATGCAGGTGGATGAGGTCTGCAAGAGGGCTTCCAGGTAGTTCAGGTAAACAGGCGCCACACCACTGCACAGTACTCAGAGTAACGAGTGAGTAAAACCCTGCACCAGCTCTCCTTGTTGGTGTTAAGATGCGTGCGGGTGATGACTTTGAGACGCCCAGGTCATTGTTATATATATTAACCTCTTAAATCCATGTGAAGTCCTTTATATTTTCCCATGTAGGTGCCTTACGATTTTTTTTTACTTTAGAAAGGGCTGTCATACTGAAGGGGTTTTTATCAAGCCTTCCTCGAGCCCATGCGATTCCAATAATCTATCCCACGCTGAATAAACTAGTCAGGAAATGGCAAGAAAAAATAAGGACATCCTCTGGCCCAGTGGGGGTAAGAAGGAGGGATTACGTGTTTCTAGGCAATCAGAACAAACCCTAGGGTACGGACTGCCACTACATACTGCTAACATAGGAACAGTGAGTGAAATTCTAAGCTGCCTAGGTCGTGGTGAAGATGCGTATGGATGATGGCTGTGAGAGGGTTTCCAGACGATAAATAGGTGAATAGATAGAGGATGGAGAGTGAGAGACTAACGAGGAGAGTGTATGTGAGTGAGATGGAGGGGGTAGAGGGAGGGGGAGGCCGAGGATGAGATGGAGGGATGGAGTGGAGAGGTATATGAGAAAGGGGGTGTGAGCTGGGAGGAGGGCAGTGAAATGGCGGGGAACAGGGCGACATGGAGGCGATTTGTTTGTGGCCACCCCTTACGGGATTAAGGCGTCTGACAAGAGATAGATAGACAGAACAAATAAATAAATACAAGACGAATGAACCCCTTCCACTGTATACGAATAAAAAAATATAATATACCCCTATAACATTAACTTGGTCCAGATTTTCGTCATTCTTTGGACCATTTCATGTAGCATCAGTGGCAGGAAAAGACAGTACTGGAGCTCTACATCCTTTCTATAGCGCTTCTTCGTGACTAGCAGCCTGTTTTTAATGTTACTCAACTGTTGCAACTCAGCAGTCGAGATGGAGAGATGGTGATTTTTAGGCCAAGTCAGAGTAAAATGGGTATAGTAAAATCCTGCACTAATTTTCCCTTTGGTGGCGAAGAAGGTGCGCGTGGGTGATGACTGTGAGAGAGTTAAAGGAAAAAAATAACAATAAAAATGACTGCGGCCTGGAACTGTGGTGTCTGAATGGGAAGGGATAAGTCAAATGATCCTCTCACCTTCCTCTGTGGTGGTGAAGATCCGCGTGGGTGATGACTGAGTGAGTTAGAGGAGAAGAAAATGACTAAAAATGAATACGCTCTGGAACTGTATACTGAGTGGGAAGGGATGTCAGATGATGGCGTCACCTTCCTCTGTGGTGGTGAAGATCCGTGTGGGTGATGGCTGTGATACTCCGAGGTCGTTGTGTGCCATTAGTCTGACCATATAGGTGTGGTGTGGGGCCAGGCCTGTCAGCACGTGGGATGCCGTCCACTGCCCTACACTCACATTGCGATCGTGGCCAGACCAGGACTCCACCTTCACCCCTGCAGCATGGGGCGGCGAGCATAGTATTTACTCAACACGTTAAACATAGCATAGCATAGCATAACATAAGATTACATAGCATACACCTACCCTTACCTTCATACTCAAAACAACCCACCCTTATCCTTACACTCAGAACGACCCCTCATACCCTTATACTGTATGGTGACCGCGGCGGGCTGGGGCAGAGTCCATGACACCACCGCTGACCTGCTGGTGACCTCGCTGACCGTCACGCCAGAAGGGGCAGTGGGCGGCTCTGGCGGGGGTGACAGGAGGGAGAGATGGTATTGGTATAGTGGTAATAAGTATTTTGTTAAATGGTAGTGTTATTAGGTATGGTGTTAAGAGGTATGGTGGTATTAGGCATGGTGTTAAATGGTGTAGTGTTATTACGCATGGTGTTAAATGGTATAGTGGTATTAGGTATGGTGTTAAATGGTATAGTGGTATTAGGTATGGTGTTAAATGGTATAGTGGTATTAGGTATGGTGTTAAATGGTATAGTGTTATTAGGTATGGTGTTAAATGGTGTAGAGTTATTACGCATGGTGTTAAATGGTATAGTGGTATTAGGTATGGTGTTAAATGGTATAGTGTTAATAGGTATGGTGTTAAATGGTGTAGTGTTATTAGGTATGGTGTTAAATGGTATAGTGGTATTAGGTATGATGTTAAATGGTATAGTGTTATTAGGTATGGCGTTAAATGGTATAGTGTTAATAGGTATGGTGTTAAATGGTGTAGTGTAATTACGCATGGTGTTAAATGGTGTACTGTTATTAGGTATGGTGTTAAATGGTATAGTGTTAATAGGTATGGTGTTAAATGGTGTAGAGTTATTACGCACGGTGTTAAATGGTATAGTGGTATTAGGTATGGTGTTAAATGGTATAGTGTTAATAGGTATGGTGTTAAATGGTGTAGTGTTATTACGCATGGTGTTAAATGGTGTAGTGTTATTAGGTATGGTGTTAAACGGTGTAGTGTTATTACGCACGGTGTTAAATGGTATAGTGGTATTAGGTATGGTGTTAAATGGTATAGTGGTATTAGGTATGGTGTTAAATGGTATAGTGGTATTAGGTATGGTGTTAAATGGTATAGTGGTATTAGGTATGGTGTTAAATGGTGTAGTTTTACGCATGGTGTTAAATGGTATAGTGGTATTAGGTATGGTGTTAAATGGTGTAGTGTTAATAGGTATGGTGTTAAATGGTGTAGTTTTACGCATGGTGTTAAATGGTGTAGTGTTAATAGGTATGGTGTAAAATGTTGTGTTATTCAGTAATACGGCTAATATTTGTCTCTCTGTTGTCTTGTTTTTGTTTTTTTCTTTGAGGAAACAATCTTCTGGGCTTCTGGCCTTTGGCTCCTTCTTCCTTGCATAAAGGGAATTAAGGTTAAATTCAGAATAGTATTGATTGGTATGGTGATAACAGGTATGTTGATAACAGGTATAGTGACAATAGGTACAGAGACAATAGGTATAGTGATAATAGGTATGATGATACTAAGTATAGTAATGATAGGTATAGTGATGATAAATACAGTGGTAATAAGTATAGTGACAATTGGTACAGTGTTAATACAGTAGGTATAATGTGCTTACCTATAACAGCCACCTGGAACACCTGGGAGTGGGCGCCGTGTGGGTTGGTGGCGCGGCAGGTGTATGGACCCGCGTCGGCAGCAGTCACTGACACCATTTCCAACACTGCCCTCACCACACCCCCTGCCTCACTCTGCCGAATCCTTACCCTGTGTGTGTGTGTGTGTGTGTGTGTGTAAGAAGATGGAATACTCGAAAATCATCTACCTCTTTTGGTTCGAAAATTCTCTCCATGCTGAATAAAATTTTTGGAGAGAGTAGTTAAAGAATATATACCACATCATAGGTGGTGGAGACCATCATCCACTCACTTGATGTAGTGTTGCCTACTTCCTTCACCTTTATCATTCCTTTTCTGTGTCTTCTTTCTCTCTTCCTGCTTATCTTATCTTTCCTGTCGCTTTTTATTACTCTTCTCCCCTATTCAAGTGCCTTTACATTGAGTGACATGCCTATTGGTTTCCCGTACGTCAGGAAACCATGTACAACGCTGGGTGGTAACCATATAACCAACCCACAAGAGTTGCCTACGTGTCAACAAGTGGACTGGCTGAGGGTTAGTGCCCCTCCCCGTAAACAACAAACTCAAACGGCCATCCCTTACGGGATTACGGCGTCTGGCTGTAGACAGATAGATAGATAGGTAGATAGATAGATTCAAGAAGCTTTCTCTGGGCTTTTAAAATCGTCTGAAGGCAGCGGGGATAAATTGAACAGGACTGGGAATGAAGGGGTTAAGGAAGCTCCCTAACACCTTTCCTAAGTGACATTTTGTATATTACACCTTTACTGTCCTTCTCCGTGGTACATAAATCATTCTGTTATCGCCATATTCTGCATCGACAACATGCAAAAGGATATTAACCAGCCATATCCAAAATTTAATCGCCAAGGAAGAGGCGTGAGAGTGGATAGCGGTGTTGTGATAGCTGACAGTGGTAGTAGTAGTAGTAGTAGTGGTAGTAGTAGTAGTAGTAGTAGTAGTAGTAGTAGTAGTAGTAGTAGTAGTAGTAGTAGTAGTAGTAGTAGTAGTAGTAGTAGTAGTAGTAGTAGTAGCAGCAGCAGCAGCAGCAGCAGCAGCAGTAGTAGTAGTAGTAGCAACAGCAGTAGTAGTAGTAATAGTTGTAGTAATAATAGTCGTAGTAGTAGTAGTGCTAGTAGTAGTAATAGTAATAGTAGTAGTAGTAGTAGTAGCAGTAGTAGTAGCAGTAGCAGTAGTAGTAGTAGTAGTAGTAGTAGTAGTAGTAGCAGTAGTAGTAGCAGTAGTAGTAGTAGTCCCAGGTTCATTTCAAAAGTGAACCCAGTGGACTACAGGCTTAAAGTGTCATTCTGAGGTCACCATCCTCCTCTTGGGGGATAAGGAAGGCTCTGAGGTACGTTTGTATACCCAAGTAGTTGTTCCGCCTGGTTATATTGGTGCCACCACGTGAAGGGTCCCCCTCCAGCACAGGTGTATCAGGTAAGTAATATGTGATCTTACGTGTGTCCAGGTGAGACGGGGTCATGGTGTCGGAGCCAGGTAAGGGTGAGGGGGTCGTCACCTGTGGCCTCACACGTCACCGTCACCACCTGCCCAGCGTGGCCCGTCACACGTCCACCTTCCGTCACCACGCGCGCTGGAGCTGTCAAGGAGATGGCCGAGATAAGATGATGTGGTGGTGCTGTCAAGGAGATGGCCGAGATAAGATGATGTGGTGGTGCTGTCGAGGAGATGGCTGAGATAAGATGATGTGGTGGTGCTGTCAAGGAGATGGCTGAGATAAGATGATGTGGTGGTGCTGTCAAGGAGATGGCCGAGATAAGATGATGTGGTGGTGCTGTCAAGGAGATGGCTGAGATGGTGTGATGGTGATGGGGGACGGAGGCTGGTGAGATAAAGTGAACTGTCTCCAGGCTACGTTGTCCTTCACTTAATGTAGTGCTGCCTACCTCCTCCTTCACCTTCATCATTCATTTTTTGTGTCTGCCCTCTTCTCTTCCTCCCTGTCACGTTTTATTACTTTTCTTTCCACTTCAGGTGGCCCTACATTGAGTGGCAAGCCTAATCGCTTCATATAATCCAGGAAACATTTACAACGCTGGGTGGTAATCATGTAGCCAAACAACAGGGAGATGTGGAGCCTACTATGGTGCCCCTGTTGACTGGGTGGAGAGAAGCAAGTGCGGCATCCATCCAGGAATCAAACACCGATCCTCTTCCTCGTATTTTGATGAGGCGAGATGCTGTCTACTGCAAGGTAACATCGGTTCACTGCAAGGAGCGGTTTTGTGGTTGGTGAGTCTGCTCGGCCAGACAGACCAGTGTTATTCATCTACGACTATGAATCAGTCAGTTACTCTACATTCTTTCTCACCTTCTCAGTTTCACACTAACTGACTGCTTTCAATTTAGCTACACCCTATTCACTTGTACTGGGTGTAAGACTGCACACATTAATACTAGAATATGGTGCTCGAAGAAGTTCTGTGGGAGGGGATGTTGGGCTGTAGTATTATCTTATTCTGGCACTAAGCTACGGGAATGAAGCTGCTAGGAAAATTTCCTCTTCATAATAATAAATGGACTACAGTTTTCACAAATTATTTCCATAATGAGAGCACCAATAATTTAAATGGCTAGGGTAATTGAAGACTGGCGTTCCACCCACCGTGCACAGTCAGCTGAACCACCTTGGAGGTGGGTTTGCCGACAGAATTTGCGGCCCGGCACAGATACCAGCCAGCATCCGACGTCTTGGTCTCCTGCAGGAAGAGGGAGCCGTTTGGTGCCTGCGAGGACCTCACCCCATCTACCACCAGAGGCTGGAAGTCCCTGGCAGCCTCACCTGACACACCAAACCTTCATATTACTTAAATCAACGGGCAGAGTGGAAGCAGGAGTAGATATCCACAGCATTTGTTGCGGGGAAAGGGAGGGGGAGGCCGAGGATGACATGGAGAGATGGAGTGGAGAGGTATATGAGAGAGGGGGGTGTGAGCTGGAAGCAGGGCGGTGAAACGGTGAAAGACAGGGCGACATGGAGGCAATTTGTCTGTGGCCACCCCTTACGGGATTAAGGCGTCTGGCAATAGTTGGACAGATAGACTGGTTGACTTTGAGAGGTGTAAACATTAGCAATATACTTTTTCACCAGTGCAATAAAGAAAACGTTGTGTATCTGATCAAGGTAAAACTTAAACATAAAATTCATGAGTTAGTCTACGTGGTATTTCAGTGCAAATAACAAGGGCAGACAGCAGCTGTTATTGTCTGCTTTTTTATACACAGATCTCTTACCTGGTGCTTTCATCCAGGTGATAACTGGCTGAGGGTACCCACGGGCATTGCAGTCCATCACCACAGTGGACCCCACCAAGGCTGTACCACCTGAGGGCTCCACCACCCACTTAGGAGACACCTGTCCAACACACATGCATTATCAAACTATATTACAACTGCAATACTCCTTTTACTTTACTTCTCTAATATTGGCCGCTTTCTATCTTGAACCCTGAGCTATAATAAGGGATCAGCACAAGAACATAGCACTAGCCACGAAGAGTGCCAGGGAAAGGATGTAGAGCCTTAGCATTATCTTTTTCTACCTCTGACATACGTGAAATAAGCTTCTGACAGACGAAAATCTGGGCCAAGTTGAGATGAAACGAATGTAGTGTTCATATACCTAGTCGTGAATCAAAGCTGCAGTGCATGAGCTTCAAGCCCAGTTCAGCTGCTCAAGTATTCTCTATTTTAAAGCGTGCAGATGAAGTACAAGAGTATACTCTTGCGTGTTGCTGTGCCAGTGAACATATAATATCTCCGTTTAGCATACAGAGAGTCCCGGGGATGGACGTACTAACTTCACGAGGCGATTCAAGGGCTGATATTGAGTATATAAATGCTGTATCAATTTTGGTCCAATTTTCAGTGGTTACACAGCTAGCCATTAATGGCTTTATGTGTGAGTTATGAGGGAGACCATTTTTGTCCATATGATCATCAGTAACTGTAGCTCCATAAAGGATGACAGTAGAACACACGTTGATATAGCAATTTTTACTCAATATCAGGCCAAGAATCATCGCCTGAGGTACTGTAGTATGAGAAGTACCGGGCACCTTGTATACGGTCAGGGGCAAATATCTGGCTAGTGTTTTACCTCTTCTACCTCCACCTCTCCTGTGGTGGCAATTATCCTAAGGTGAAAGAAGGTAAGATTCCCTACCTATAGGTGACTCTTTCTAATATGATGTGTTAGAGAGGAAACTGATGGACTTAACTGTGAAGCAGACACAGTGGAAGGGTAAAGCAGACACAGTAGAAGGATAGGCAAAATTTAGTCCCTGAAATTCACTGTACATTGAGGGAAAACACAGCTTGCCCACCGCTGTTTCAGAGCCAGTGAGCTGCTTACTGCATCATCTCTGCATTGCTTTGTATCCAGATAAAGTTACTGCATTGACTACATAGAGTGTTACGTTATCATTCAGACCCAAGTTAACTGAATATCTGGCAGTACATTAAAAGTGAACCAACCCCTGAACCAAACTGCCATACTGATACTAAGCAATGTGTCCAAACATAATTCCAGAACGGATTTATTTAATGACACTTTACTAGTACGGCTGGTACACACACACAGTTCTGCTCGTCTGGTGGTGATACAGAATTGCATAAAAATAACTCGAGGTCCACCATTCCACATACCATAACCTACAGTATCTCCGCAACTGACAAAAGATATCCATACATAACTTACAATATCCATGAAAATGACAAAGAGATCCATACTGTCAATCAATTTAAGACTGTCTGGGGTGAAGAGTTGCAGTGGTTAATCATTGCTCAGACGAGCTAGTGAATACAGTGGCACGACCAGAGACAATACGTGGGATCCAGTGCCTTATAGCTGGTGTGTGTGTGTGTGTGTGTGTGTGTGTGTGTGTGTGTGTGTGTGTGCTCACCTTGACCCTGATGTTGGCTGTTTTGTTGACGGCAGCAGCGGCGTTGGCAGCTTCACAGGTATAGGCGCCTGAGTGGTGCTCCTGTAGCCTCTTCAACACCAGCACCTGCAATACAGTCATTCTACTTCACTGCACGACAATGGCCTCTTACAGCTTATCCCTCTGACTTTACTCCTCCATCCCGGATCCATATAGATACCAATTTCATCTCTCTGTCTTCATCTCTGATGCTGGACAGGGGCGCCTTCTCGTGGTGGAACCGATTTCACCGGGTGGCTCCTTTACCACGGTTATACAAACGTCCCGTTTCCCCTTCCCCATCCCCCGAAAGGAGGATGGTGGGCTGCAGAAGAGTAACTTGAGCCTGCAGTCTACTGGGTTCAAATTCAGATGAGCCTGAAGCCATAACATCAATAACAACAACAACGACAACATTACCTCAGGACAATGGTTTACAACTATAGTCTGGCCTAAATATTGTCAGTTTGTTTCTTCATAGCTCGTCAAATTGGCCAGTTCCTATTTTACATAATATTCTCTGCCTACCTCTTCCCATCGCTCCACCTCTGGACTG
>NC_136965.1:17453919-17458919 GCF_032717465.1 Coenobita brevimanus | reverse complement strand
GGGGGTGATGATGATGATGATGATGATGATGGTGGTGATGGTGGTGATGATGATGATGGTGATGATGATGATGATGGTGATGATGATGATGATGGTGATGATGATGATGATGTTGGTGATGATGATGGTGGTGATGATGAAGATGATAGTAATGATGAAGATGATAGTAATGATGATGATGATAGTAATGATGATGATGATGATGATGATGATGATGATGGTGATGATGATGATGATGGACCTGCATAATGACTGTTTTCATGGGGCGTTTGTTAAACTCTTCAAAAGTTTAAACTAAAATCACAGAAACAATGAATTATCCTTCGTTTCCCTTTGGCACATATTGCTGTCCTTCTGTTTGTGTGTGTGTGTGTGTGTGTGTGACTAAATATGACAATACTAAGGCTCTACATCCTTATATAGCACTTCTTCGTGACTAGCATCATATTCTAGTACCTCTTGTTACAGGGCAGAGTTCAAGATAGGTGATGTGATATTTAAGCCAGGTTAGAGTAAATGCGATATAGTAACGTGGTTGTGTTGCAGGCAGGAGGTGTTCGGTAACGGGACGCTGGTGGTGAGAACAGCAGGCCACGAGGATGCTGGTCGCTACTCCTGTGTGGTGACCGGCAGACAGGGGCAGACGGCAGCCTCACACACCTTCCTGCACGTCCTCAGTCAGTGTGGTGTTTGCTCTCTCTCTCTCTCTCTCTCTCTCTCTCTCTCTGCTTCTTCATATGAGTCGAAGGGAGGTGAAGGTTGCTGAACTCGCCCCGAACCCCCCCCCCCTCTCTCTTAGCTTCTTTATATGAACTGAATGGAGGTGAAGCTTGCGGAACTTCTCTCTCTCTCTCTCTCTTAGCTACGTTTGAGTTGAAGAGAAGGGATGTTCTTGGAAGATCCGCTCCTGACATCTTAAGCCTGAGTTATCTGGATCCGTATGCAGTCAACAGATAAAGTATTTCTAATTTATCTAAGTAATTTATCTAATGTTCCTAACTAAACTAGCCAAACTGCATCATCTTGAACATACTGCAGTGAATCAAGGGGCTTCTTGCAATACAGTGAAATCTGACAGAGGCTTCACAGCTGGTCATGTCTCTCACTGTTGCTGCAGACTCTGTGAATGATTATGCTGATAGGAATGTCCCTCTTATGGTAAGCCATTTTTATTGCTTTTATGTAGGAATTGGTTGGACAAATGAAGACTTAAATGCTACGTGCTATGTAGGAAATAAAAAGAAGGACATACAGTAGGCAATGACTGCACGCTAGACAGCTCCTCTGAGTGTGTGACTACAGTGCTAGACCTAGGCAAGAACAGTAATGAAGGCTCTCTCCCTCCAACCATAGATCTGAGTCTTTAGATAAGAAGTTCTGAATTGCCTTCTAGTAGCTTTTCTTGGAGTTGTATACTACCAGGTATATTAACCTTCACCTTCAGTGGACCAAATTCAAGGTGTCCCTCTGTTTTGCCCCACATCATGCCTCAGAACCCCCTGTGATCGATAACTTCAACCTGCGGCGGAGTCTGGAGGAGGGACAGAGGACTCAGCTGTCTTGCACCGTGACGGAGGGGGATCTGCCCATCACCATCAACTGGCTTAAGGACGGTCGCCATCTCCAGCATGACCCGGACGTGGAGAGCAAACGAACCAGCGAGTTCTCTATGGTGGGTCTGTTATCCATCTCTGCCTGTCCATACCCAGACGCCGACGAAGAAATTGCCTCCTTGTCTTCTTACCCCCGCCATCAAGCCGTCATCCTTCCATCAAGTACAGTCATCCATACACCTCTCCACCCCATCCCTCCTCTTCATCCTCGGTCTCCCACTCCCTCTCTCCCCCAACACCTCACTCGCATACTGTCCTAGTCAACCTTCATCTCTTTTTCTGCAAACAGTTTCACTGCTGCATCACTTGTCAGAATGGTTGCACTGTAGGTGAGAAAGACAGCATCCCTTAGAAGAAAATAGCTGAGGTGTTGAAACAACTCCTGTCTTCAGTCGCTGCCATTCTTACCCACGAGTCATTTCAGGTTGCTCTATTTTCGTCTTCAGGATAATATGGTGTACTGCACAGCCAGGTGAGGGATCTGTATTATACTTAGTGACACCAGGAATCCATTTACTACGCTAGGTGGTAACCATATAACCAAACTATGACGTCTGATGGTTTATTGGGTAATTATGGCGCTCCAACCTGATTGAGCTGTGTTTGTTTATATCCAAGGGGTGGTTGGGGTTTATTGCTCACGTAATGCCACTTAGGAATGTGTGAGTCTGGTCACTCTCATCTTAAATGTCAGGACCAACTTGCCTAGCACCGGGCTCCTACGCTCCTCACGGGGCAACACAGGATTAAATAATGTATGTACCGGTATGTACTGTATGTATGCTTGGAGACATGACAAACTGAAATGTAACCTTCTGTAATGCCCTCTATAAAAGTGACACGATAAATCATTCAAAATTAATATCTCACACAATGAAACTGCTTCTTGTGTGGTGTAATCGAAAAGAAATACATACAGTGTTTTTTCATTTGTATTTTGCTATTATATTCATCATGATATCATAGGTAGTGATGCAGCGTGGGTAGGTGTTGAATGTGTGGTATGTGCAGGAGCAGACGGAATTAGACAAAAAAAATCACCACAAATCAGACCACAGACGTATATAGAAGGAGCTCTTTTTTTTATTTAAAGTAAAAGTATCAGATGAACAACTGTTAACATTCTAACACTCCTGCAGTCCAGAGGTGGAGCGATGGGAAGAGGTAGGCAGAGAATATTATGTAAAATAGGAACTGGCCAATTTGACGAGCTATGATGAAACAAACTGACAATATTTAGGCCAGAATATAGTTGTAAACCATTGCCCTGAGGTAATGTTGTCGTTGTTGTTGTTATTGATGTTGTGGCTTCAGGCTCATCTGAATTTGAACCCAGTAGACTGCAGGCTCAAGTTACTCTTCTGCAGCCCACCATCCTCCTTTCGGGGGATGGGGAAGGGGAAAAGGGACGTTGGTATAACCGTGGTAAAGGAGCCACCCGGTGAAATAGGTTCCACCAAGAGAAGGCGCCCCTCTCCAACACCAGATGGAGAGGTGAAATTGGTAACTGTATGGATCTGGGATGGAAGGGGCTGGGAGGAGTTAAGTCAGAGGGATAAGCTGTAAGAGGTCATTGTCGTGCGTGAAGTAGAATGACTGTACTGCAGGTGCTGGTGTTGAAGAGGCTACAGGAGCACCACTCAGGCGCCTATACCTGTGAAGCTGCCAACGCCGCTGCTGCCGTCAACAAAACAGCCAACATCAGGGTCAAGGTGAGCACACACACACACACACACACACACACACATTCTACACCGCTCGCTGGCGCAGTGGTAACGCTCTCGCTTGCCACCTGGTGGACGGGAGTTCGCGCCTCGCTCAGGTTGCGAAATGTTTCACTGGCCCCCTTGAGCAAGGGGACGGGTGTGTGCGTGTGTGAAGGTCACAGCCTTGCCCTTAGATCGTACTATATTAGCTCTCAGCTCCCTTCCGGGAGGGTAAAGCTGACGATCACGACCATTAAGTGATCCTGGACCGACCCGGTGACTTACACGCACACACACCAGCTATAAGGCACTGGATCCCACGTATTGTCTCAGGCCGTGTCACTGTATTCACTGGTTTGTCTGAGTAATAGTTAACCACTGCAGATCTTCACCCCAGACAGTCATAAAGTGATTGACAGTATGGATTTCATTTGTCAGCGTCTTAGATATTGTAGGTTATGGTATGTGGAATGGTGGACCTCGATTTATTTTTATGCAATTCTGTATCACCACCAGACGATCAGAACTGTGTGTGTGTCAGCCGTTTTAGTGAAGTGTCATTAAAAGAAACCGTTCTTTACGTATGTTTGGAAACTTTACTTAGTAATAGTATGGTCATTTGATTTAGCGTTGGTTCACGTTAAATGTACTGAAGTTGTCAGAAATTCACTTAACTTGGGTCTGAGTGAAAACGTTAGTTTCAGTGTAGCCAATGGAATAAATTTACCTTGGTCCAAAGCATTGCAGAGACGACGTATTAAGCAGCTAACTGACTCTGAAACAGTGGTGGACAAGCCGTGTTTTGCATCAGTGTACAGTGACGTTCAGGGACTAAATTTTGCTTCCTTTCCTACTGTGTCTGCTTCACAGTTATGCCCATCAGTTTCCTCTCTGACACACCATAGTAAAAAGAATCAGCTATAGGTAGAGAAACTTATCAACCTTCTTTTAGCTTAGGATAACTGCCACCAGAGGAGAACTAGAGGCAGAGGAGGTAAAATACTAGGCTGATAATTGTCTCTGACCATATACAAGACGTCTGGTTCTTGAATTCTACCCTCAGGCGATGATTCTTGTCCTGGTATTGAGTAAGAATTGATATACCAACTTGTGTTCTATTTTCAACCCTTATGGAGCTACAGGTACTGATGACCATATGGGCCAAAATGGTCATCGTCATAATTCACACATAAGGCCAGTAATAACTATCTGTGTAACCGTTGAAAATTGGACCAAAGTTGATACAGCATTTTTATACTCAATTATCAGCCCTAGAATCGCCTCGTGAAGTTAGTAAGTCCATTCCCGGGACACCCTGAATACAAAAAGGAGACATTAGATATTCACCGAAAGCAACACGCAACAGTATTTTATCTCTAGCAACTGAACTGGGATTGAAGCTGATGCCTTGTAGATTTGCTTCACGACTCCATGCCTAGATGCAGGAGTTATAGTAAATGAACACTACACTTGTTTCAACTCAACTTGGCCCAGATTTTCGTCTGTCAGAAGCTTATGTCACGTATGTCAGTGGTAGAAAAAGATAATGCTATGGTCCTACATCCTTTCCCTAAAACTCTTCGTGACTAGTGCTATGTACCTGTGCTGATCCCTTCTTATAGCTTAGCGTTCAAGATAGAAAGAGGTCAGTATTAGAGAAGTTAAAATAAAAGGAGTGTAG
>NC_136965.1:17211419-17448919 GCF_032717465.1 Coenobita brevimanus | reverse complement strand
GCGTGACGGTCAGCGAGGTCACCAGCAGGTCAGCGGTGGTGTCATGGACTCTGCCCCAGCCCGCCGCGGTCACCATACAGTATAAGGGTATGAGGGGTCGTTCTGAGTGTAAGGATAAGGATGGGTTGTTTTGAGTATGAAGGTAAGGGTAGGTGTATGCTATGTAATCTTATGTTATGCTATGCTATGCTATGTTTAACGTGTTGAGTAAGTACTATGTTTGCCGCCCCATGCTGCAGGGGTGAAGGAGGGAGTCCTGGTCTGGCCACAGTCGCAATGTGAGTGTAGGGCAGTGGACGGCATCCCACGTACTGACAGGCCTGGCCCCACACCACACCTATATGGTCAGACTAATGGCACACAACGACCTCGGAGTATCACAGCCATCACCCACACGGATCTTCACCACCACAGAGGAAGGTGAGGCCATCATCTGACATCCCTTCCCAGTCAGACAGTATACAGTTCCAGAGCGTATTCATTTTTAGTCATTTTCTTTTCCTCTAACTCACTCAGTCATCACCCACGCGGATCTTCACCACCACAGAGGAAGGTGAGAGGATCATTTGACTTATCCCTTCCCATTCAGACACCACAATTCCAGGCCGCAGTCATTTTCATTGTCATTTTTTTCCTTTAACTCTCTCACAGTCATCACCCACGCGCACCTTCCTCGCCACCAAAGAGAAAATTAGTGCAGGATTTTACTATACCCATTTTACTCTGACTTGGCCTAAAAATCACCATCTCTCCATCTCGACTGCTGAGTTACAACAATTGAGTAACATTAAAAACAGGCTGCTAGTCACGAAGAAGTGCTATAGAAAGGATGTAGAGCTGCAGTACTGTCTTTTCCTGCCACTGAGCTACATGAAATGGTCCAAAGAATGACGAAAATCTGGGCCAAGTTAATGTAATAGGGGTATATTATTTTTTTATTCGTATACAGTGGAAGCGGTTCATTCGTCTTGTATTTATTTATTTATTCTGTCTATCTATCTCTTGTCAGACGCCTTAATCCCGTAAGGGGTGGCCACAAACAAATCGCCTCCATGTCGCCCTGTTCCCCGCCATTCCACTGCCCTTCTCCCAGCTCACACCCCCTTTCTCATATACTTCTCCACTCCATCCCTCCATCTCATCCTCGGCCTCCCCCTCCCTCTACCCCCTCCATCTCACTCACATACACTCTCCTCTTTAGTCTCTCACTCTCCATCCTCTGTCTATTCACCTATTTATCGTCTGGAAACCCTCTCACAGCCATCACCCATACGCATCTTCACCACGACCTAGGCAGCTTAGAATTTCCCTCACTGTTCCTATGTTAGCAGTATGTAGTGGCAGTCCGTACCCTAGGGTTTGTTCTGATTGCCTAGAAACACGTAATCCCTCCTTCTTACCCCCCCTGGGCCAGAGGATGTCCTTCTTATTTTTTCTTGCCATTTCCTGACTAGTTTATTCAGCGTGGGATAGATTATTGGAATCGCATGGGCTCGAGGAAGGCTTGATAAAAAAAAAACCTTCAGTATGACAGCCCTTTCTAAAATTTAAAAAAAAAAATCGTAAGGCACCTACATGGGAAGTTATAAAGGACTGCACATGGATTTAAGGGGTTAATATATATAACAATGACCTGGGCGTCTCAAAGTCATCACCCACACGCATCTTAACACTAACAAGGAGAGCTGGTGCAGGGTTTTACTCACTCGTTACTCTGAGTACTGTGTAGTGGTGTGGCGCCTGTTTACCTGGAAGCCCTCTTGCAGACCTCACCCACCTGCATCGTAACACCACCGAGGAAGGTTAGCATCATTGCAAAAATGGACCGTCACTGTGCCGCAGTAGGAATAATAAGAACAGTCATTCATTCATTCATTCGTCATCCATTCCTGTGTTGCCTCATGAGAAGCCTAGGAGCCTGGGGCTAGGCAAGTTGGCCCTGACATTTAAGTGAGAGTGACCAGCCTCACTCATCCCTGAGTGGCATCACGTAATCAATAAATCCCAACCTCCCCTTGGATATAAACCTGCACAAGCTCAATCCGACTGGAGCGCCTTAATTACCCACTAAACCACCAGGCGCCATAAGAACAAGAATTGGAATACAAGGCTTTTTGACCAAGAAAGCTATACAGTATTTACAGTACATAGTCTGACACAGTGTCCTGGCTTACAATTCGAGCTAAGCATTTTATTGTCACAGCAAATTACCAACCACTTTACCAACCCAGAATACCAACACTAGGGTAGGAATGAGGTGTGATAGGACTTTGATAAGGCATTAGGTTAGGACTGGAAGGCTATCATGTCTAGACAAGATAAGGGTGCGCTGATACTCGCTTGCAGTAGAAATCGTTACCAGAATCAAAGGAATCACTCTGTACACTACTGGGAAAACTTAAGCCCGTATTCGCGTAGGTTAAATTCCCTAACACCTTTTCCTAAGCGATTTATTTTGTTTATTACACCTTACTGTCCTCTTCTGAGTTACATAAATCCTTCCAGTATCACCATACCCTGCATAAAGAACGTAAAAAATGGGATTGAGGCAGTCTTATCCAAAAATAATTCGCTAAGGGGGAGGCATTAGGGAGCTTCCTTAACCGATGAGAATACGTGCCTTAGACTTTGCTTAATAGGTCGCTTGTTGTGTGAAACTGCGGCAAATTAATTACACTTTCATTTTTCTCATATTTCGAAAACACAGAAGCCGATGGTGCCTTGGTGAACACGTCCACCTCGCGAGTAGGAATATCAAACGAGTCCTGTGTTTAATTATCTTGCCTGTCAGACTGGCGGACAATATTTGCTTCTCTCTTGGGCCCGGCTTAGTTTATTCAAGTATACAGATAAGGGTGTAAGAGCAACTTGGAGTATTCCCGATTGTGTTCTGGGATAGATTGGGACTAAATTATGAACTGATTGCCTCTCTTGCCCTCTTCACTAATCTGTTTCATTGCTAATTCTTGCCGCCACCAGTCCGTTGTATTCAGCTTAGGATAATCTTTTCACATCTCGGATTAGAGTAAAATTTTCATCTACTCCTCGACTTGCGTAGATTGAGCAAAATCAGCTGACTGTGCTCTGAAGCGTGGGATGCAGGCTAATGACGTCTAAGAATCACGGGTGTTCTGTAAACAACTGTCAGAATTTAATGGCTTGTCGACACGTTTGCCTTCACTGTTTTACTAATAAGGCCGAAAGTCACATTCTGCCTCTACTCAAATGTGTTTCTTCTTCCAGCACCTTCAGGGGCGCCTCGGGACGTTCGTGTGGCTGCGGGGGGTCCTCACTCCCTGCTGGTGACCTGGAGCGCCCTTGACCCCCTCCTCACCCACGGCACCCTGAGAGGCTACACCATCGCAGTCAGGCGCCAGAACCTCCAGGGACACATTATATACATCACCAGGCCAGTCACAGGTGTGCCACACACATTATATACATCACCAGGCCAGTCACAGGTGTGCCACACACATTATATACATCACCAGGCCAGTCACAGGTCTGCCACACACATTATATACATCACCAGGCCAGTCACAGGTCTGCCACACACATTATATACATCACCAGGCCAGTAACAGGTCTGCCACACACATTATATACATCACCAGGCCAGTCACAGGTCTGCCACACACATTATATACATCACCAGGCCAGTCACAGGTCTGCCACACACATTATATACATCACCAGGACAGTCACAGGTCTGTCACATTACATGTGTCACTGCATATATATGCAGTTCTTCAAAATATAACGAGGGGAACTGCAATTACGAGCAAACTAAATCATCATTACCATCATGTTCATCATCTGACCTCTTTGACCCTCGTTAGGATGGGGTAGGGTGGAGTTCATAAAACAAGGAAAGAGAAAGTAGGAAGAAGTACCAACAAAATGTCCAGCGAAAAGGACAGATAATCATTCATACACCGTTCACGCCCCTCGGATCCTGGCTCTACATTGCAGATCTACAGTAATTATTAAAATATATTTATTCATTTATATATTTGTTTGTGGAGGAGGGGTACATTTTACTTCATAGATGTGTTTCACCTCACCTATCAGGTACCTAATAAATGTTACCGAAAGATACTTATTGTAGGAATCAGAGAATGTAACTGCTTTCAGAATCCGTAAATGCGTTGAAAAACCATCACCATCATCATCATGGTCTCTCTCCCACATAAGAATGGGGTGAGGTAGGATACGGGTAATAAAGACAGAGGAGGGTAGAGCAGTATTATGAGAGCAATAAACCCCACCCTCGGATGGACCACGTCTAGTTGGAGAGCCATAACCCACTAGACCACCAGGTGTCCATTTGGTTATATGGTTACCACCCAGCAAAGAAAATGGCTTCTTGGGCTACAAAAAATCATTTAGCTTGCCATTCAGGATAGATTCACCTGATGGTAACTCTACACTGAGTGAGTGGATGGTAAGGTGTCCACATCTGCCAGATGATGAAAACAGTCGTTGTAGTAGTCAAAGTAGCAGTTGTAAGAGTTGTAGTAGCAATAGTAAAAGCAGTTGCTGGAGCGTACAGAACAGTAGTAGTAGTAGTAGTAGTAATAGTAGTAGTAGTTGTAGAAGTAGTAGTAGCAGTAGTAGTAGTAGTGTTGTTACTATTATTATTATTATTATTATCATCATCATCATCATCCGGACCTCCTTACCCACCCAAGGGCAGGGTGAGGAGTAGCAATGTCCAGACAGCACAAACTTGCCCGATCCAAATAGGCCACACTTCCATTACACTCATCAGTCAAGCCCCCGGAATCCTGGCTCCACCGGATACGCCAAAAAAAAAAAAAAAAAAAAAAAAAAATCACATTCTGCAGCTTCACCCAAGCGTATCCGATTGAGTCAATCCGGACGCTGCCATGCTCACAAAGGGTGCATTGTTATTATTATTATTGTTATTATTATTATTATTATTATTACAGTATTATTATTATTATTATTGTTATTATTATTATTATTATTATTATTATTAGTAGTAGTAGTAGTAGTAGTAGCAGTAGTAGTAGTACACAAGTTCTAAAACGGTCCCTGCTGCCCAGAACCAGGTGGCGTTGAGCAGTACGAGGTGAGAGGCCTGACACCCGCCACGCTGTACGAGGTGGCAGTGCGAGCCTTCACCAGGGCGGGACCAGGCCCACTGTCCTCACCAAGGATAGTCGACTCCACCAGCCATGACGGTGAGTGGCATCCCAAGGTACACTCCAGATTACAACTACTGTACACCTGGCCACGTCTCATCCTTCCACACCTGCCCACACTTAGAGTTACTCGTATAGTCACAAACAAGTGCTGAGCGGCAACAGTCCCAGACGTATTCTTCGTATTTTAAAACCAGTGGGAACAATTAGGGGTCTTGCCAAGTTTCCTTTGTTCAGTTTTGGCTACACACACACACACACACACACACACACACACACACACACACACACACACACATGAGTGCGCGCGCGCGGCCAGAACTATAGTATATTAGATGCTGGAGTCAGAGCCTGGGGGTGGAGACAGGCGTGGAAGGGGGTGAGCTGTGTCCGAGTATATATCAATTTTGGAATGGATTGGAGACCACTTTCAAAATCGCTACTTTTTAAGATTCTAGGCAGTACTGTAGATTTCATTGGGGACTTCGTCGCACCTCTTCCTTACCAATTTATGTTGTATATTACTCCTTGATCTAATCCTCTGTGCTGTCTATATCGTTTTAATATAGGTATTGTTTGCAATACTGATATTCAAAAGGATCCTGAAATGCAAAAGGAATATAAATCGCCCAAGAAGTGGTCATGAAACCTCCTATTGTAGTTACAACCACCTCTATACTTTTCGAGCAGGAAGTGATAATTATAACTAAAAAATTAACTAAACAACTAAATAAAAAAATGAACTGATTCGAATGTTCAAGTCTCTGGGCTGTATTCTATGTAGCACTTGCTTAGCGATTTATCTGGCATATTACACTTAGCGTCCCCTTGCATACTATATATGAGTAGTTTTAATATAGACATACTGTAGCAACAACATGCAAGGGAATACTGAGGCGTGATATGCAGAATAAAGCGCTAAAGAAATGGTGATACGAATTTCCAGAGCCACATAGAATAGCTCACTCTAACCAAAGACACCTTACCTCCTCTATTCTGGTTCCACTTAAGGATGAGGTTGGAGAGCGACCGAACACTTAATCCTATAACTTGGCCAAGATGTTCGTCCTTGTACAGCTTATTTCACGTAGTTCTGTGGCAGAAATAGTTTTACCGCTCTTCACACTTTCCATGGCACTTCTTTGTGACTGATATAAAAATCCAGTGTCCATCTTTTCTTACAACTCAGCATTCAAGTTGGAGGGATGGCAATTTTGGGCCAAGATAGAGCAAAAGGAGTGTAGTTTTTCAGGCCAAACTGCACAAAATACTGAAGAGAAACCTGGACACCTGAATGTTAAAGCCTGTCACTCTTAGCATTTTGTACAAGGAGGGAGAAATAATATTTTGTACAAAGAAGAGAGAGCATTGTATTTTATGCCAGCTTACGAGGGCCTTGGTTTAGCTCATGGACACTCACTACAGGTAAAGGGCAAGAGAGCTGTTAGGACGAGTACCATGGAATCCGTAGAGCTCCAGGCCCGCCCTCCAGTCAGGCTTACTATACTCGGCATTCTTTTAGTTATGATTTTTTTCTTAATGCAAGGAAGAAGGAACCAAAAGCCAGAACCCGTAAGATTGTTCCCTTCACAAATAAAAACAAATTAACAGGGAGCCAGATTCAACGTCCGTTCATTTCGAGATGCAAACAATCAACTGTGGAAATTAGAGAGATTGGCTAGAAATCCCCATTTACCTACTAATATACATTATTTACCTCCTTGACGTTCTTAGTAATGTCAATACTCTTTTTACTATACTTGACCTAAAATTGCCATCTTTCCATCCTGAATTCAAAGTTCTAATAGAACTAGATTGTCATGTTAGTCACGAAGAAGTGTAATGGGAAGGGTGTAGAGCCTTAGCAGTGTCTTTTATTAACACTATATTATTGTTAGTCACGAAGAAGACTTATGTGAAGGATGCAGAGCCATAGCAGTGTCTTTCATTAACACTAAATTATTATGTTAGTCACGAAGAAGTGTTATGGGAAGGGTGTAAAGCCGTAGCAATGTCTTTTTATGCCACTGAACCCATACGTGTTCCCTACTTGTCAACAAGTAGGTTGGTGGAGGGTTAGTGCCTCTCCCCGTAAAACAACTAATTCAGAGTCAAACGGCCACCATTGACGGAATTATGGCTTCTGGCTATAGATAGAGAGATAGACAGAGAAATAAGTTAAGGAGGAGAATCTGGATCAAGTTAATGTGAAAGAACTGTAGCAAAAATCGTAATTGGATTTAAGATGGAAATGGAAAATATTGTAATGTTTCCCCGGTCCTTCAGCCCCGTCGTGTCCACCTGCCGGAGTGTCGTGCCGTGGGTCTGGGCGTGGTGGGGTGCGGGTGTGGTGGTCGCCCCCGCCCACCACCTGCGCCCACGCTGCGGTGGCCGGATATACCATCACAGCCACGCCCACCTCCTACGCCCACGCCCATGCCAGCAGTAAGTGGTGGGCTTTCTGTCTGCCTGTCCGTTTCTTTCTTTGTCTGCCTGTCTGTCTGCTTGTCTATCTATCTATCTATTTGTCTGTCTGTCTGTCTGTCAGTATGTATACATGTATATACACTACTTATAACTATCTAGGTATCTATCTATTTCTTTTTATCTATATCTGTCTATATGTCTGTCCATCTGTCTGTCTATACATCTATCTATCTGTATATATCTATATCTATCTGTCTATCTATCCATTTATTTTTTATCTATCTATCTATCCATTTATTTATGTATTTATCTATCTAGCTATCTGTAGTCAGACGTCTTTATCCCGAAGGGGGTGGCCACAAGCAAGGCCCCTACATGTCATCTTGTCCTCAGTCATCAGGCTGCCTTCCCTCCAGCTCACACCATCGTCACTCGTACACGTCTCCACTCAAACCCTCCATCTCGTCCTTGGCCTCCATCCCCCCCCCCCGTCTCTGTCTGTCTCTCTCTCTCTCTCTCTCTCTCTCTCTCTCTCTCCCCATCACTCTGTATTTATTTATCAAACTAATCATTAATCTGTGTCTGTCTGTCCATTTATCTGTGTATATTAGCCTGTCTGTCTATCTGGCTATCTCTCTATCTATCCATCTACACACACACACACACACACACACACACACACACACAGAAGATAACCCCAGCCCTAACACAACACACACACACACTGAGAACCATAGGGCATCCCACCACCCCTGCCCTAACCACACACACACACACACACACACACACACACACACACACACACACACAAGATAACCCCAGCCCTAACACAACACACACACACACACACACACACACACAGACACACACACACACACACAAGAAAACCCCAGCCCTAACACATCACACACACACAGAATCATAGGGCATTCCACCACCCCTGCCCTAGCCACACACACACACACACACACACACACACACACATAGTAAGTAAGTAGGTAAGTAAGTATTTATTGGCCACAATATCCAGTTACACATACAACATTTCAAGCAACAATAAACCTTAACATGATAAACAGCACATCAGATATTAGCAAACAATTATGGTCCACAAAACAAGCGAAGTATTAAAGGGTTGATCAGTGCATCTATATAGCCTTAATGAAAGATGGAAATCATTACACTTCTGATTAGTAACTTAACTACAATTTGACCAATCACCTTTTTTACGGAAAAAAAAAATCCCAATGATATATCATGGTTAGAATAAGAGCATACAAAATGAATTAAATACACTTTAAATAACATAGGTTATGATAAACATTATAGTACACACTAGCCAAAACAGGAAAGGACCTTATACACTATCTCCTCAACTGAGCATCGTCACCAATGATTTGACTCCAGGAAGTAAAGTTATATCTTGTACGTATGTGCTGAGTCAGTGGACACACCTCCAGTACATGCAACTCTGTTTGCACAGCACCACATGGACAGAGCCGCTCTGCTACCGGGAGACGTCCCCGTCCACGCCGATTCCAACGGTCCGTCTCAATAGCCAGATTGTGACTGATTACCCGCAGCCGACTAAATGCCATTCTGTGTACCTCACTAGTTTTACCACGACATTTATAGATCTCGTGAACTGTTAAGGTAGGGTTCAACACATTATAAATTAGCCTTCTAGAAGATGTAGAGTTAGAAATTGATTGCTTTAAAGATTCAATGCCGACTTTAACATCATCAACAGAATTATTAATTAAACTCTTAATGTGTTTACTTGTTGGTGTGTTAGCCGCCATGGTCAGCCTGACGGCGTGCACCCACGGGTCATCAGGCATACCGCGCCTCTCCCCCCACAGTCGCTGGAAAAGCTTCCTCTGCCTTGCTAGTACTAAAGATTTCAGTGGCGGGCACCCGAGTTCCACGTAACAAACGTCCGTGCACGCCGTCATACGAGCTCCCAGCAGCTGTTTAATACCCCAGTTATACAATTTTTCCATTGGCCTCAAGTTCCCATTGAACCAGGACTCACAGCCATATAGGAAGGTTGACATTAAGGCTGCTTCAAACATTTTCTTTTTAACATAAAATGGTATGTCTATATTCTTTTCCAAAAATGACACAAATTTCAGAATGTGGCACATTTTTGCTTGTGCGTGGGCGGTAATGGCGGACGACAGGGTCCCGTCGCTTGTGAACAGACTGCCCAGATACACATACCTGTCACACCACTGCACGACCATATCACCAACGCAGAATGGCTCACGATCGCCCACTGACGCATGGATTGCAAAGAACTTGGTCTTAATGTTATTCACAACCATGCCATTATTTACACAGAACTGATTCAGAAATGTAAGTTTATGTTCCGTCCCGCGTCGCGTTGTCGAGAGAAGAACAGTATCGTTCATAAGGACAAGGAGATGAAGCCACTGTAAAAAACCATCTGGCCCACAATTGGACTTTATCAACTTAATCATGCTGTTTACAAAAATGATAAACAATAAACAAGATGTTGGGGACCCCTGTCTGACGCCGATCCTGGATGTTACAATGGCTGTCCCAATAATGCTCAAAGTAACCCCGTATATCGCCACCAGCGCCGCTAACGTTCGCGACCCGCACCCCAACTCACCTAACATGCGAAACAATTTGGCGCGAGGGACGGGGTCGTATGCCACTGTAAAATCGACAAAGCAAACAAATAACTTATGCTTTCTCCTGTGGGCCAAATCAATTAACAGTCTAAGTGCCACCACATGTTCAATGCAGCCCCGGCCCTCCTGACTCCCTGCCTGCTCCCGATACGGAACAAACCACATACTTAACCGAGTTGATAGCACCATGTCATACAGCTTTGCCAAACAATTTATTATATTTATACAACGGTAATTCTTGGGTAATGATCTGTTTCTTAAATATCGTGACCATACCAGGATGTGGGATAAGAGCCAGAGGAAAAGACTGCATTAAACAACGCTAATATAAAGTGTATCCACTGGTCTGGTAAAAACTTTATAATTCCTGGTCTTATCCCATCAGGCCCACACGCTTTATCTTGCTTTAATCTATGTATTTCTCTCACAACCGCATCAAATTCTAAGTCATCATCAAGAACTGGTTTGGTTACATTTGTATTAAACTCAGTAGGTACAATAGGTTCAGCATCATGTGGGTTATATACCTCCTCAAAAAAGGCTTTGAAATCCTCATCTGTGGGTTTTTTATTACCGTCGGAATCATCACTATCATCTCTATACTCCCCACGCCAGTCTATAGCTTTCCACATACGCCTGTCATCCATATCATTTAAGAGTCTCTCCCACCTGCTCACTGTGACATCCTCTGACACAGTCACCTGAGCACACCGACTGGCACTAGCACACCTGTACAAAATATCGGCCATTTGGCTCACATTAGTATCAATGTCAGGATCAAACTGGGGAATATCGAATCGAGAAAGGTCCCCAATAAAGTTTTCGATGTGAACATCACAAAACTTTATAGGACGTTTTAACCGAGATTTCTTCTTCTTACAACTTCAATACAAAACTGCATGATCACCAAGCGAACCCGCCCGCACACCAAGGCACACCCTATCCACCACAGGGGGGGACAGAGCAACCGCTATGGGGGCGTGATCCGATGGAATATCAAGACCATTATTCACAGTGAAACTTTGAATGCAATTTAAAATATTGGTAGCAGCAATACACACATCTACTTCAGAAATCCATTCATTATGTTTCCTATACGTCAGATTGCTCTTATAATGTTTTTCACCATATTTCAAGTTATTTACCACCACTAAATTTTGTTCTACACATACAGTAGTCATAGTATTTGCATTCTCATTAGGCAAATTAATTTGATCAGGAATCTCGGGGTAGGTGAAATAATCAGATCCAGAGACAAGTAAATTCACTAAAATACTTTGAACACCAGTACCAAAACGTGTGTTCAGGTCTCCCATTCGTAGAACATTACAATTTTTCTCTTTTCCACATATGATTTTCTCTTGTATATAACTGAAACTGTTAGGATTAAAGTACTGCGAATCTGTAGGGGGTATATACACAAACCCCAAGAGCACAGTGCTCAATAGGGACTATCTGAGCCAAACTTGGTCTTTCATTTTACAGTCTACACCCATCACAGATGACTGTAAACAACGCTTTACCAGTACCACTGTGCCCCCTCTATGTCCGTCTGACCTCACAGTGTCTCTATAACAAACATAGCCAGGTAGAGAGATACGATCACTAGTTTTCACTTCATTCAACCCTATCACATCGTAATTCATTAACAGTGCCAGTACAGTACATTGGGCTTTTCTAACTTTGTACGAACCCCATTGATGTTCCACGACATGATTGCAACATGTCTTCTTTCTGGTTCACCTAGAAAGGAGCCGGCCGCCAGCTGTCGATGACCACCTCATCGCGATAAAGTTTCCTCTCCTTTGTGTCCAGCCTGATCGTGCAGCCGACGTTCTCTGGTTTAGTCCTCTCTGCCGCCTCAACATCCCGCAGACGCTTCCATTCGTTCCGTACAGAAGGATGTACGTCTTTCTTCACAAACACACGGTCAGACGGCGCGCCAGTCTCCTTTAGCCTCCTGGTCTTCCCAAGAATTTTATCCCGCACCTGCTTCGAAGCCAAGGTCACCAGGATGGGCCTCTTACGTCCCCCTGGTTCACCTCGTCCCAACCTCCGACAGGACTCGATGTTCAGGGGTTCGCCCAGTTCACTCCAGATCTTGCTAAGTTTCCCCTCGTCCGTCGTTTCTCCAGCTAAGCTCTCGCCCTCATCAGGGACACCCAGGACGACCAGCCTTGTTTCCCTTTCTCTCCTGTCGATGGACTCCAGGAAGCTCTGCTGTCTGGCAATGATCTCAGCTTGCTTATTAATTTGCTCTTGCATATGTGACAATTCTTTATTGAAAACACTCTCTGGTGATGTTATTTTACTCTTGAGATCTGCCAGTTCTCTCGTGATATCTAATTTCTGCTGTAGCTGACGATTTGGTTCCTCTAACCCATTTTTTGACGAGAAGATGCAATTCACCAGTACATCTTTATTCAGTCTTGTTAACTGGTGTTTCTCCATTTGCCATAAATCACTCAAAGACACACACACACACACACACACACACACACACACACACACACACAGAACCATAGGGCCTCCCACCACCCCTGCCTACTCACACCTGCGCCTTCCGGTCACCAGGTAGGGCGTGGCAGGTGAACACGACCAACCTGGAGAAGAACTTAGACACCCTGCCGCCCTCAGCCAACGTCAGCGTCACCGTCACGGCCTTCAACGACGTCGGATACAGCGCCCCAAACTACCCGGTCTTCTGTCGCACCGAGGATGATGGTAGAGATCGAGCATTTTGGCCTCTATTCTGTATTGCATGGGAGACCTCGTAGTGTTTGTTCGTTAGCGATTTATTTTTGGTGATCATACCTTCACTCTATTTTATTTTATTCATTGATTTTATGTCTGTTTAATATCATCATACTCTGAACCAAAGACGAGCAAAAGAATAGACAAGAAGGTGTGATAAGCAAAATAAATCGCTCAGGAATATGTGTTAGGTAGCTACTAAGGGATCGAACCTACGACTTTATAACTTAGGGTCTAATGTTGAAAATCAGGGTCGTATTTTGGGTTGGCTTATCGCAGCATCATTTCCCTGGCGATTTATACTCCCTATTACACTCCCATTTCCTCTGCTATGCCATTGATTTAATTTTAAGCTCTAATACTCAAAATAAATCACTAAGAAAGAGATGTTATGAACCCTCCTGTCGCCTACAATACGTCCCACAAGGATTAAAAGCGTGTACGTTGCTGGTCTACCTAAGCGACCTTTCTTCCTCTCCCTTCGTATTCTCTGATGAAGGTTTTTAGAGTTATATGTTGTGTATAGCTCGTATTCTTGTCGGGTAAGAAAGCTCCTTCACACCTCTTCCATAGCGATTTATTTTCGGATATGGCTGGTTAATATCCTTTTGCACGTTACGTATGCAGAATATAGCGATGTTTCAAGGATTTGTATAACACAGAAGACAGTAAGGTGTAAAATGCAAAATAAATTGCTTAGGAAAAGTTGTTAGGGAGCTTCTTAATCGACAAGCACTTAGACTACCACTTGTAAATTCTCAGCCAGTTGCTATGATATCCAGCCACAGTCAGGAGGGAAAGACAAATCAGAGCTATAGGCCGTTCACCGTAAATTGGCGGCAATGTTCGTCCATTGCAGTCCTTGCTAAATACCACAATACTCGTACGTCGCTCTACATCCTTCCCACGGCACTCTCTCTCTCTCTCTCTCTCTCAGCATTCAGTAAGGATATCTGACCAACTTTAGACCAAGTTAAAGTGGAGAGAGTATAGGTGTTTTGCATGAGTAGTGACTGGATTGATGGCCACTGTAGAAATGACATCACTTACAACCATCCTCGGATTTATATTTCTATGGCTGACCTGATTCACTGTTTTAGGCGCTCTTGATTAGGTGCCCTTGAGGGGTATTAAAACATGGCTTCTTTGTTTATAGTAGTATTGCTCACCTTCATTCATTCATTCATTCAGTCAGTCAGTCAGTCAGTCATTATAATCATCATCATCATCATCCCGACCTCCTTTTCCCACATAAGGATGGGGTAAGTCAGGGTTCAGAAAGCAAGGACAGAAAAAAAGAAAGAGCGCCAGACATGGAACTAATCAACAGCACGTCCAGTGAGCTGGGCCACGCACTCATTCACTCACCATTCAAGCCCCTGGAATCCTGACTCTACCTTGCGGTAATGACCATCTGCATATATTTTATTGATACTTATTAAGAGAAAGAATTTGTAATGGATGATTGGCTACCATTCGTTCATAATTCATCAATTTTTTGCTCCTCTTCAGGGTGATATAGGCGACGTACGCACTCATCATTCAAGCCCTCGGAATCCTGACACCACATGCATAACCATCCGAACGCATTTCTCTGTGTCTTTTCATTTCCTTTTTAGTTTATAGATGTGCTTCATGTTACCCATCAGAGAGAGTTATAGCTTTGCTTCAGTGCCTGGCCCATCAGATTTGTTTTTTATTTTTCTTTTTATTTATAGATACGTTTCCTGTTGCCCATCAGATAGAGTAATTTCTTTATCTTCATGCCTGGCCCATCAGAACATTTCTTCTTTGTCTTTTCACTTCCTTCTCTTTATTTATAGATGTGCTTCATATTGCCCATCAGAGAGTACTATCTTTGCTTCAGTACCTGGTCCTCCTGAAGCCATACGGGCGGTGGTGACGGGGCCAACGACGCTGCTGGTTACCTGGTCTCCCCCTCGACCCTCCACAGGTGTCGTCCTCCACTACACCCTCTACTCCGCCAAGAATGACCAGGTGAGATTGTGGAGGTAGTAAGTAAGGTAGTGAGGTAGTAAGTGAGGTTGTAAATGAGGTGGTAATGAGGTGGTAAGTGAGGCTGTACAGTAAGTAAGGTTGTAAGTGAGGTAGTGAGATAAATGAGGTTGTAAGTGAGGTTGTAAGTAAGGATGTAAGTGAGGTAGTGAGGTTGTAAGTGAGGTAGTAAGCGAGGTGGTAAGTGAGGTTGTAAGTGCGGTAGTAATGAGGCGGTAAGTGAGGTTGTAAGTGAGGTTGTAAGTGAGGTTGTAAGTGGGGTAGTAATGAGGTGGTAGTTTAGGTGGTAAGTGAGGTATGGGTCCTCATTTTGTCAGTTAGGAAAGCTTCGTTACACCTCTTTCTAAGCGATTTATTTTGCTTATTACACCTTACCGTCCATTTCTGTGTTACTTAAATGATTCAGCATCACCATACTGTGTACAAGTAAGGTGCAAAACCATATTAACCAGCTGCATCCAAAAATAAATCGGTAAGGAAGAAGTGTTAGGGCACTTCCTTAACCACCGGATGTACGAGTCATCCAGGTGTGTTTCCAGGTAGCGGTGAGGGACGTGGTTGGCGTAGGAGGCTCTGAAGTGACGTGGAGAGAGCTTAGCGGCCTCACCCAAGGATCCAGGGTCCAGGTAACGCATTGACACCTACGACTAATTCCCTCTCGTAACTCAGACTTCCAGGAAGGACAGGTCTAAAGTCTTCTCATACTCCTTGTTCCTCCTACAAAAAGATAAGTAAACAGATGGATAGATAGACTGACAGATAAATAAGGATCTTGGGTACGAGAGGGAAATTATCGTAGGTTAATATATTTTCCTGTATCAGAATGGTTAAGGAACCGTGGTGCAGAATTTCCCCGTGTCCCTAGTTCATCCTGTATATTCATATCAGAGTTACGGCAGGGAAAGGGTGGTAAATATGTGGGAGAATACGACCCTAGTGTTTATCAAGGAGTCTATTTTTTGTACGTTCTTGCCACTTCTAGATGATTTTATATTAGGAAGGCCCACTCGTACTGAAGAGGTTAAAAAGAGATAACATTTAACCACTTCAGCTCGACAAATCTCTCTGAAGCTGAGGAGACATGATTGCAGTGAACTGTATAAATGTATTAAACTGTTTTTTAAGGTGGCAGTGCACTGTAGCCATCACATTCCTATACAGCTTGGAATATTAACCACGTAAAGGCAGCGTCACTGGATTTTTCTGAAATTTAGACGTCCTGTATGCTGTACCCTCTGGTCAGCAATCGTGCTTAGAAAACTTAGAATTACTCAGCCACTGCTTCCACCCTACCACACCTGCCCATTCACCGTCCCTCTAACACACCTGTCACTATAGTTTATTTCAGATTAGAATTGGAGTTGCAGGTGGTTAAAGTCATGGAGTACTGGACAGGTGTGAACAGGTGAAAGTCGTGGCCGAGTATATTTCTACCACGAACTGGACTATAAAACAAAACTTACAGTTACATCACCTATAATGTTACGTGGCTCTGAAGTTACTATATTTTCCTTTTCTTACTTATTTTCACTGAACTGCTGCTGCTTTTATTAACCTTAACTTTGTCACAGTCACATAATGGGGGGAAAGTTTGCCTAATATTGTACCTTTTTAAACTCTTCCTTTTCTTCCTGCTGGGTTATATTCCGAAGCTGAGAGAAGCTTGGTATGGTTCTGTGCCCACACATGATGCTACGACAAAAGTTCGCCTAATATTGCATCTAAACTTCTTTCTTCTACTGAGAAATATTTCAATGCTGAAAGTGGCTTCGTATACCCTATCCCTTCGTACGCCCATAGACGATTTCCATACACATGATACGTCAGGGAGGAGAGTGACAGACATGCCTGAAGCAGTTTGTAAACGCACTAAGAGTAAGCGAACTTCTCTTCCTGGCCTTACACACATAAATACATGATTCTAGTGTGAAATAGACGCACTGGAATAGTAGGTGAACTGCAGTCTCAAGTCATACATACATAATTACGTGCCGAATTGTGGAGTGGATCTAGTACTGAAATTTTGCCACTAGTTCTACAAACACGTTTCATATGACGGACAGGTGTTGGCATTGCAGGTGTGGGTGACGGCCACAACAGCAGCGGGTGAAGGCAACGCCTCACCCAAGCTGACCGCCCTGCCCTCCCCCAAGTCGAGGTACTCCCCCGTGGCTGTGGGTGGCGGCAGGACCTGGAGGGTTGGTGCGGGATCTGGAGTGACCCTGGGGTGTCGGGGGCTGGGGTCGCCGCCCCCCACCATCACTTGGACGCGAGCCGGCGTGACAGTACAGAGCAGCCAACTGACTCAGCCACTGCCAGGGGGAGACCTTCATCTCACAGGTGGGTAACGTAAAAGCCAGGCCCATTGTACTCCTTTCTAGATACAAGTGCCCCAGTACAGGTTGCCGTAATTCGTTCATTTAAGGGTCACTGCATCTCACTTTCACTTTGACTTGAGACGGTCTAACAGTAAGGAGCAGCCAATTGACTTACCCACTGCCAGAATCAACCTTCATCTCAAGAACCAATCACTGCACGTTGCACAATGGTCTAAAGTCACCAGTTCTTGACCAAATTTCCATGTTATACTTCTTGTTGATTTCACCTACTGTATGCAGGCACAGTCGAGGATTATTCTGCTCTACACACTTGCCCACCACTTTAACCATCGACTGAGACAAGTGGTGACGAAGTAGATATGGCTGATTAGTATCGGTTTTTAGGTTATTTATGCAGAGTATGGCGATATTGGAAGGATTTGTGTAACAGAGAGGATGACAGTAAGGTGGGATCAGCAAAGTAAATCGTCCAGGAAAAGGTGCTAGGGAGCTTCCTTAACCGACGAGAATACAGGCCTTGGTATGATTCTCTGTCCTTAGATGATTCTCCCTGAAAAACATCAGGGAGGAGAGTGACTGGCAAGACTGAAGTATGACTTAGGTGCAGTGTAAGAGTGGGTAAAGTTTTGCTTTTGTAAATGTTAGCAGTTTCTATGGATCTTATATTTTAACCTGGCCTAAATCATCGTCCTTTTGCTGTTTATTTTATATAGCTCTGTGGCAGTATAGGATAATGCCTGTCTCTGTATCCTTTCCATGGTTCTTCTTCGTCACTAGCATCTTACTGTAGTATTAAGCAGTCATTAGAATTGAGCGTTCATGATGGAGTTACCAGTTTTAGGCCAAGTTAAGGTGAAAAGAGTTCAGCAGTATCGGTAAGAACATCGTGTATAACGCATTCATTCCATAACACTGCTTCGAGACTAGCATCTTATTCTAGTGTTAATCTGTCGTTACTACTCAGAGAGAGAGAGAGAGAGAGAGAGAGAGAGAGAGAGAGAGAATGGCAATTTTAGGTCAGGTTAAAATGAAAAGCGTATAGCAGCATCAGTGACCACATCGTGTATACCGCAGCTGTGAGGGAGACTGAGAACTACACATGCTGGGTGCGAAACAATGTGGGGGAGGACAGCGTGACCCACCAAGTTGTTGCTCTCACCCCACCACCACCGCCCACCCTGGTACTTGCACACGCCACCCACCACACCCTCAACCTAACCATCACACCCACTGGTGATGGAGGGGCGCCCATTCTAGGTAAGCTGAGAGGTTTTGTGTGCGTGTGTGTGTGTGTGTGTGTGTGTGTGTATTAACGAATGATACTGTCACGGGGTTTTTAGGAAGTATGTAATATTAAAGAATATTTATTCAATAATACTTAAGAACAGGACAATGAATTGTCTTATAAAAATCAAGCAATGATTACTTTATGCCGGCTTACTTCGCCGATTCTCTAAGGACGAGAATTTATAAACTTTCTCAACGGTACACAGCAGAGACTAATTACACACAAGTGCTGTTTATTAGTACCGTTGGCATCTGGAGAAAGTGACTCTGCCCCTGACAGTCAATAACTAATGCTATTAATGACAACAAGTTCTTGCTGATCCATTAACTCCTGGTTGCACAACGGATTTTAAGCTTAATACAAAAGGACTGGCCTAAGTACCAGTTATGAATAGCAAAGTGTTTATGCAAACTAGGAGCTATAAGTGAAATAAGCTTAATATGGAAAATAAAACACGAGTTTACATTACATTAAGCTCAAGAAAAAGAACTGTTAATTTATTGATTACAATAAAATAAATTAACGTTACATGAGTCTCAAGATGAATTCAAATAAGGAGATCGCACTCACTCGCTCACTCAAAAGCTAAGCTCTTAAGCCTAGGAAAAACGAAAAGAAATACTGGTCAAAGAGTGGACTAAGCAGATGACTGGGCATCGTTGCTAAGGAAGGACACTGCATACGCTGAGTCTCTAGCCAATCACGCTAGGTGGGAATCCAATGGCGGCGGTGGGAACTAGGCGTCGTTGCGAGGAAGGATGCTGCCACACACTCTACCTGCTTCCACGGCGCTCAAACCTTGACTGATTTCAAATCGTGAGAAAGAGGCGAGTGTCGAGCCGCACTGCTAACGGCTAGAATGAGTGAAACACGCCCATAATAAATCGCTCAGCGGAAGTGCTAATGTCTCGCACAAAGACGATCACTTATGACACAGTGAAAAATTGTTCTGAAAACACTCCCGACCGGGTGAATACGTGGCGGTTGACTGAGTGATAAATACTGGGATTCCACTAGAGTTTGAAGTTTCCCACCAAAGTTGATGTCACGAGTTTATTCAAATACAAAATCGCGCCGACTCGTGACAGGTACAGCAGCCATTTTAGGTGAGAGAGAGGTTAATTACCTGTGTACAAAGTAAGAAATGGGGAAGGAGCAACACCCATCTAAGGTGAGCTGAGAGATTAACCCTTTCAATCCAGTGAGGTCTTTTTCAGTGGCACCATGCTACCTCAAGACGATTTTATTCAGCTTCTGAGAGCGTCCTAGCAATGAAGGGGTTGTGAAGGCTGTATCTAAACCCTTCAGTTTGAGAAGCCTGAATAAATGGGTCTGGAGATAACAAGAAGGAACAACAACAACAACAACAACAACAACAACAACAGCAGCAGCAGCAAAAGCAATCTGAGTGACGGACCTTAATTTAGTGTCTGTACAGTAACAGAAGATTACCATCCATCCATCCATCATCCAATCCTATGCCGCCCCAAGAGGAGAGTAGGAGCCCGGGGCTAGGCAAGTTGGTCCTGACATTTAAGATGAGAGTGACCAGCCTCACTCATCCCTGAGTAGCATTACATGAGCAATAAACCGCAACCAACCCTTGGATATAAACCTACACAGGCTCAATCCGATTGGAGCGCCTTAATAACCCACTAAACCACTAGGCCCCATAATTCGGTTACATGGTTACCACCTAAAGTAGTAAATGGTTTCCAGGTGTACAGGAAACCATTTGGCATGTTACTCAGTGTAGTCACCCATAGGCAGAAGGAAGAGGAAAGAGTGAAGGAAAGGCAGAAGAGGGAGTGTAAAGTCACCCGTAGGCAAAAGGAAAAGGAAACGAAAATTTATACTGAATATTGTGGAGAAATCGATAGCCTGCGTGTAGTCAAGTTCTTGCAGACCCAGGACTATCACAACGTGAACCCGGTGGACTGCAGGCTTAACTATCCTCTTGCAGTCCACCATCCTCCTCTCAGGGGACAGGGATGTAGGTGAAGGATGTTTATATTACCAGGCAACTGAGCCGCCCGGTTCTATCAGTGCTGCCGCATAAAGGCCCCCCTCTCCAGCACCACGTGTACAGTGAGTCTTCGTTATATGTCGATAATGCTCCATACTATTACTGCATTAAAATGCAACAGGTTCTGTAAATAGAGCAAAACCGGCAATTCATTTTTATAGGTAGCAATGAAACTTTACTAGGCAGTTTCCCTACATATTATACCAGACTTAATGGCAAGAGAAGGACCTAAAAAATGCCACATGTAATGGCAAGAGAAGGACCTAAAAAATGCCACATGTAACTAAAGCTTTATATATTATATATTATTACAGTGTGTGTGTGTGTGTGTGTGTTTAGAGACAGAAACAACCCAAAACACAGACATTGCAATCATAATTTGTCTACAACAGGTTATACCGTGCACCACCGGGTAAGGGCGGGTGAGTGGGTGGAGGAGCGTGTTGATAGTGGTGGTACAGGTGCAGTGTTGCGAGGTCTGCCGTGTGGAGCGCCTCACCACCTCTACCTCACCGCGTGGAACAGCCAGGGCACCAGTCCACCCAGCCCCGTCCTTCTGGCCACCACACTGGGCAGCCGTAAGTAGCTCATTCTTCGTAGTCTTTCTGAAGCTTCTCTTTTAGATCCCTCGTACAGATACAATGACAAGACAAAGCTCACTAACGCTCCAGTATCCAAAATGCAATGCCACCACCATCACAATACACTCACTGCATGCACCACACTATCACAGCAGACTGCAGTTTCATTAAAGCCTCAGCATAGATTCAGCAAAGGACAATAGGGAGCGACCGGCTGACGTGCTGGTTTCCTAAAGTGCACTGGGTCCAGGATAACAGCAACAACAACAATAACAACAACAATAACAACAACAACAACAACAACTACTACTACTACTACTACAATTGCTGCTGCTGCTACAACAACAACATCTACTACTACTACTAATGCTCTCGGGACATAACCTCGGCCAGTATCTTCTGTTTCTCACATCCCTATGCTGGCTAATATTGCTACGCTGGAAGAGGTCTGATATATTTCTCTGGCCCTGTATGATGCTCTGATATGATGCCTCAGGAAGGAAAGTGACGGACATGCCCTGAGTGTGATGCAGAAGCAGTGGATTAGTAGGCAAACATTTGTCTCTGCCTGTAAAGACTGGATATGTTCCTCGCTGGACACTCGCTCACAAATTGAAGTCTCTGAATGTGAGATTAGCGATGAAGGAAGAAGGTTTATACTTACACCTATCAAGTACACGAGGTTTATGAAAGTAGACAACTTTTACCACGTCCTACTCTTCCTATGACGGCTCCTGTACACCTCGCATATTCCCCACTGGACACACACAGACTGAAACATCTGAATGTAACACCAAGGACAGATGGAGGTTTAGATTAATACCTGTCCATTGTAGTGTACTTTAGGTTATATATACTTACACTCAGCCACGACTCACACCCGTCCACACTTGCTCATACGCCTTCATTCAAACTTCATCACCTGTAATTATTCCCGTTTCAGGTAAAAATTATAACTGCAGTTGATGGTATTAGTTTAATGTTGGGCAGGTGTGGAAAGGTGAGTCTTGGGCCCTTACTCTCGTCCATTAAGGAAGCTCCCTAACGCCTGTCCCTAAGCGATTTACTTTGCTTATTACTCCCTACTGTCCTTTTGTGTGTCCTTTAAATCATGCAAATACCACCATACTCAGCATTAATAACATACAAACTGATATTAATCAGCCGTATCCAAAACTAAATCGATATGGAAGAGGTGTTACGGAGCTTCCTAAACCGGCCAGAATACGAGCCTAGGTGGTGTTAATTGTAGTCTGAAATGGGGTCTACAGCGGGGGATATTTGGGCTTGCAATATTTGTCTGATCTTCCTGTGACAGCCCCTGGACGCCCCGACCCTGCCCAGCTGGTGGAGGTCAATTCTACCTGCGTCACATTACGCCTCTACACCTGGCCGGAAGTTGGCTGCCCCATTACACACTGGAAGGTAACGTTACCCTCTCCTCACACTGATTTTGACAGGGCTATCCTCCGCCATCAAGCTGTCCTCCCTTCACATCACTCTCAGTTAAATGCCTTTACATCCCATCCCTTCACTTCATCCTCGACCTCATTTATATACCTCTCCATGCTATCCTTCACCCTCGATCTCCACCTCCCTGTCATCCTCTCCTCGTTCACATACATACATTTTCCTAGCCAGTCTCTCATTCTCCATTTTCTTCACACGACGGCAACGCTCATTATTAATACCGACGTACTGTACTGTAATATACGAGAGGATGCTGACAGTCATGATAGCAGTGATAATATGATATGGAGTTGATATGAGAATGCTTATGATGTCACTTGTAGTATTCCCAAGGTTCTACACAGGACAATCTCAACCACAGTACCATGATGATGATGATGATGATGATGATGATGATGATTGATGATGATGATGATGATGATGATGGTGGTGGTGGTGGTGATGATGATGATGATGATGATGATGATGATGATGATGGTTGTGGTGTCACTTCGAGTATTACCACAGTTCGGTCTCTTATGTCTGATTTGTACACCGTATTATTTTCAGCCAAAAATATGATGGTGATAATGATGATGATGATGATGACAATGATGGTGATTATGGTGTCACAGAGTAATCCCAGAGATCTGTCTCCTGTGCTTCACTTCTACACCAGGATCATCTCAACCAAAAATATGATGATGAAGATGATGCTGATGATCAAAATGAAGATGATATGATGATGATGATGTCACTTGGGGCATCCTCACAGTTCAGCCTCTCACATCTGACTTCTTCGCCAGGTTGAGCAGAGCAGGGACGTCTCCAAGGGCGGGTGGACGTCCCTACGACCTTACGTGACCCGCGACACGAGTGACCTTGGCGTGTGTGACCTGACCTCATCCACGTGGCACCTGCTGAGGATCACGGCCGCTTCCACCGCCGGAGACACCACCGTTGTATACAGAGTGGCCACCAAGGACAGCGAAGGAGGTAAGCTTTGAGGGAGGTGAGCTTCGAGGGTAATTATCGCAGTTTCGGACAGTTAGGCTCCTTGTTTGCGTAGTTGATTGAGGTTTGATTGATTACCCTTGATTAGTTAGGTTGGCTCAATTAGGTCAGGGTTGTTAGGTCAGGTGAGCTTAGTAAAAAAAAATATCAAAATAACCTTGACTGTCCGGTACTGCCAATTCACAGGTGTAAGCATATTTGACAGACGATTGTGTGTGTGTGTGTGTGTTAACCTGAGAAGATCCCTAACCCCTTGATGTTTATGTGGTGGCAAAGTGAAGTCAGTCTGAAGGCTCGTTATTATGGTCTGTTTACCGTTAGCTAAACTGGTCCTGATCTTCGACTTTTTTATCGGCCGCCTTTACCAAGGCGGAGCAATAATGATTTTTCCCTCATCTGTCTCCGTGTGTGTGTGTGTGTGTGTGTGTGTGTGTGTGTGTGTTTTACCATTGTGTGTGTATCTGTTCCCATTATATCACATGAACGGCTTGAGCTATCAACATGAAATCTTCAGGGTATCAAGATATGGGAAAAATCTTGCACGAGTTCGAAAATGCATACTCGGGATCAAGGTAGTCACTAAAATGGCTGCCAAAGGTCAGCTAGTTTTTATCACCCGCCTTTACCACCATTATATCTCATGAACCGCTTGACCTATCAACATGAAACCTTAACGGTACCAAGATATGGCCAAAATCTTCCAGCTCCCCTGGGGGGGCGGTCACCCCCCCGCATCCTCTGGGGGGAGCGGGGCCCCCCGGCCTCCCCAGGGAGGGGCGTCGCCATCTGTCCTCCTCCTGGGGGGGCCGCGCTTATAACTTGCCCAACAGCATATTCTGGCGGGCGATTATCATTCGACCCCCCAGTACTTCACTTTAAGTTAATATCGATACACTTTTTTGTGAAACGCGGTGACTAAATGCCGTAGAGTTTTGCGAATTTTCTTCACATTTGGTTTGTAAGTAGCTTGTACCTTGGCCATCAGTATATTCTGGCGGGCGTTTAGCATTCGACTCCCAAATGTTTTTTTTCATTGTAGCTGATCTTCACGTCACTCACTGAGAGAGAGAGAGAGAGAGAGAGAGAGATGCTACTGGTCTACATACTTTTCACAACATTTCTTCGTGACTAGCATCATAGCATTCAGGGCTTCATTTATCGTTACAGTTCAGCTTTCAAAATGGTGAGATGGCAATTTTAGGCCAAAGTGAAATGAAAATAGTATAGTAACCAAGAAGACTCATCCCTGCTTTATAAATAAGGTTCATGTTGTGGAAGTTTTTAATTTTAAGCTAGGAAGAAGGAACCAAAGGACACGAGCGGCAATAACTGTTCCTTCCAAGAGAAAAACAAAATACAAGAGAGAGCCAAATTCAAGATCCGATTATTTCGAGATGCGTGGACACACTGCGTTTGAAAGACTAGAGATCATAGCTAGCAGGAAATACAGACAAAGGGAGACAGTTCCAGAGTTGACCTGTTGCATAAATGAAGGACTGGGAGTAATGGTTAACTCTTGCATTAGAGAGTTGGACAGAAAAGGGATGAGAGTTTGCCAGGGTTGGCATGGGGAGCTACCCGGGTACCCGCCCGGGCCGGGCTTTTTAGTTAAAAAAAAACGAAAAACCCGGCAGTACTGCCGCGATCAAGGACACCAATTGAGCCTGTTCTGATGCATCGCGATGGGCCTCAATAGAGCCAGAGCCTTTTTACACCTCCCCCAAAGACTTGCAAGGCTGTAGAGTATTTCAAAATTTATGGCTCAAAGCTATGCCACTTATTGGTTAAACATAATGCTTAAATATAAAATAAAAAAAAATCAATATTTCAGCCTGTGTATATAAATAAAACACTCATGAAATTGTTTACTCATTGTTGAACATACAATCAACACTACATAAAGTGTTAACCAAGATGATAATGTAAAAAAAAAGGTAGCAATTCATTGGCTATTAAACATACAGGTAACTTTGATTCTACATTTTGTAACATTACAAATACAAGTTGAAGAGTGATCTTTTAAATAATGATTTAAGTTTGTTTTGTTTCAAGGTAATACATTTCTAAATTAAACAAAATATTATCAATACTGCAGTATTAAAAAAATAAAATAGGTAAAATTTGGTGTTGCAATTAACTTAAAAAAACAAACAATGTTATTTGTTCTCTTTATAAAAAGCATGCACCTGACTATTTCACTGTTCACCACTCTTCAGATTTTCCCTGGCTCAACATTCTGTTACACCTCACCAGTTTCTCGGTTTTTTCATTTCCAAGTCTGTTCCTAAGTTTTGTGTGTACATTTCCAAATGTTGAAAAGATCCTCTCAACAGAAGCTGAGCTTGCAGGTAGACTACTTAATTCTTCCATAAATGAGCAGAATTCTGGTGTAACAGGACCATGGAACTTGTTTGCTTTAGTTTTCATGAGTTTCCAATGGTTCTGTGGGGAGAATGTTTCTGTTACCTTAGGTGTTAGCAATGATTTAGGGTACATTTGTTCATCCTCAATTGAAAACCCAAGTAGAAGTGGTAGAAAGTCTTCATTTACACTGGACAGCCATTCTGCAGCTTCTTCTTCTTGTTCCTTGGACAGTTTTCGCCCTTTATATTTGGGATGCACCTGATATGCTACCAAATGAGCAGCAGTTACACATTGTTCAAATCTTTTCTCAATCAGGTCTCTGTAGGGTTGTAGCACAGGAGCTTCCTTGACATCAAACCAAATGTTAACGCATTCGCCAATTGTGCAGTCATCTCTCTGAAATTTATTTAAGGCAGCAGATACAATTTTCAACTGCTGGCATAAATGCATAGTTTCCATCTGTATGTTTGCATTTTGAATAGTCGACTTCACATTTTTTTCTATTTGATCAGAATGTTCACAGCAAATTTCAAAGTATTTCTGGTAGTTCTTCAAAAAAGTATCTATGCAGGCATCTTGACTATTCCATCGTGTGTCATTAGGAAGTTGAGGCTTTAACCCACCCTTTTCATTGAGCCAAGCTTGAGGTTGGTGATGATTCCTAAAATACTTTTGGACCTCAACAACTCGGCTAAGTATTGTTTTGGGGGATACTTCTTTTTCAATTAGATTTAAGAAATGTGCAGCACATCCATAAACACTGAGGTCACGTCCACCTTCAGATCCTTCCTCCTTTCTTTCTTCAAAAATCCTCTTCAGTTTATTTCTTGCACTCACCATCTTGTTCTCGTTATCAGAACAAAATGCAATAACCTGAAATCGAAAAACATTGAATTACTCTACCTATCTGAATCTGAGAGTATTGCAATTTTATTGTCCACCCTCTTATTGTGATTCTTCGATCTCATGCAGATTTGCAGCATTAATGGAAAAACTTTTGAATAAGAATAAAAACTACAATCATCTAAATATCATGAAAAATTGTAGATTTAATTTAAAAGATAGTTTACCTTGCATTTGTACTCTTCACAGTAGTCAATTTCCTTTTCTGCAAGTCACTACAGTAGTTTGCTGTCTTCTTTTCTGTCCCAGTGTCTACAGAGCGGATGAAGTATGACCGGGTCCCATTATGCAGACATGTTCCTATGATTGGCTGATTATGAATATTCGACCAACCATCTTGAATTAATGTCACATTTTTTCCCTCAAGTTCAGTGACCATAGTTTCTTCACATTGTCTATTTACTTCATCTAAGAGATGGCCACCAATATCCCTTCTATTTGGTGGTTTATATGAGCCACCTCTCATCATATGGATGAACTTCATCATGTGTTCATTTTCTGCAACACTAAAAGGAATATTGCAAGCATAAAATGTTCTTGCAAACTGAAGGTCAAATAATTTCTTGTCAGCTTCTGTTGTTTTGTATATGAATTTGTTAATGTTCTGAGTTACAGAAGAACCTGAAGTTCCTGAACCCACAGAAAGTTCAGAAAAACTAGAATGACTTGCACTTCTTTTAAGTGGGAGAGTGTAAAGTGTTGAGGCTGATGTTCCAGGCTGACTTTCCTCACAAAATGAAAGTATGTCATCATTAGATTCTTCACTTTCTTTATTCTTTGTTATTTTATTCTGATAAGTTGTGCATTTCTTCAAGTGTTCCCTTAGTCTTTCAATTTTAGGGCTTATTTTCTCACCACAATGTCTACATTTTTGCTTCTTTATAGTCTGTTTGTCAGTTATCTGACTTATCTCTTCAAATTCACTCCATTCCAGTCCCCTGTTTCTTCCTTTACTTCTCATGTTGCTCTGATGACAGCTCACAGTGTACTGGCTGAACAGTTGCCCAGTCTGTCCTATACAAGTCAGGCTTCTAATGAACGCGTTCAGAACGTGTGTTGTTGTAACTCTCTCTCTTTATATATACTGTTCAGTATATATATATATATATATATATATATATATATATATATATATATATATATCAGAGAATTCAGTATAATTTCCTTTCTGGCTTTAATTATTTTTTGCTGTTTTTCTTACTTTAACCAAAATTTTGCAAACTGTAAACAATTTACAAACATATAATTATAACGTGCACAACCAAAAACCATGTTTCAATTTAAAAAATAAACAAATAGTAGTAAAAAAAGCCGAATTCTAAAATAACCCATTTTACCCGTTTTTTTTTACATAAAACCCGGGTTTTTTAATTAAACCCGGGTGGGCTGGGTTTAAAAAAAAAAAAACCGTTTTTTTTGCCAACCCTGGAGTTTGCTGCTAGACAGGTGCTACACGCCCGTCGTAGAGGTGGAGGAATGCAAGTAGAGAGTTCAGAGGAGCAGTGACTATTGAAGCAGCGACAGAAAAGAGATAAAGATGCAACAGTGCGACGCAGAGACCGAGGTTGAGGGGAGCCAGTAAGAGAAGGAGAGTTAATGAGCCTTTGACTCCACCCAGTTGAGAAGAGCTGCATGTGGAGAGCCTCCCCACACATTAGAGTTGTACTCCATACAGGGGCGGATAAAACCCCTGTATAGAGTCAACAATTGCGCAGGGGTAAAGAAGGAACGGAGTCGGCTTAGCACAGCTAATCTCTTGGAAGCAGATTTTAAAGGAGATGTAATATGATCTTTCCAAGATAAGTCCCGAGTGAATGAAACCCCAAGCATGTTCAAGGATGATGCAGGATTGAACTGTATATTATGAAATTTTAGTGGGTACACCTGTGGAAGATTTTGTTGGGTTGATAGTTGTAAGAACTGAGTCTTAGATGCATTAAAAACAACAAGATTATTTTTACCCCAGTCAGAGATACGAGCCAAGTCAGACATTAGGTGTGCCATAGCCTCATCCCTTGTTTGTTGAAGTAACTGCTGAGATGGACGTTGCGGGAACCGAATGGAAAGGTGAAGGGTGAAGTCATCAGGGTACGAGTGGATAGGGTTAGATGTACAGCTTAGAAGGTCATTGATGAATAAAAAAAAGGGAGTTGGTGATAGGAGAGAGCCCTGAGGAAAACCACTGTTGATAGATCTAGGAGAAGAACTATTGCCGTCTACAACAGTGGCTATAGAACGAAAAGAAAGGAAGCTATAGATGAAGGCACAGATAGAAGGATAGAAACCATAAGAGGGCAGTTTGGAAATTAAAGATTTATGCCAGACTCGATCGAAAGCCTTTGAGACGTAAAGTGCAATGGCAAAGCTTTCACCAAAGTCCCGACAGGAGGATGACCAGGAGTCCAAAAAGGTAGGTGAGAAGATCGCCAGTGGAGCGTCCCTGACGGAACCCATACTGACGATCAGAAAGAAAGTTGTGATAGGGAAGATGCTTTAAAAATTTTCTATTAAGAATTGACTCGAAAACTTTAGAAATACAGGATGTTAAAGCAATTGGACGATAGTTAGAGGGTTGGGAATGGTCACTCTTCTTTGGGACTGGCTGAATGAGAGCAAACTTCCAGCAAGAAGGAAAGGTACAAGTTGATAGACAAAGGCGAAAGAATTTACCTAGGCAGAGTGTAAGCACAGCAGCACAGTTCTTGAGGACAAGAGGAGGGACTCCATCAGGCCTATATGCCTTGTTAGTATGTGATGGCAGAAAATACATCAGCTGAAGAAATTTTAATGTCAGCCATAAGGAAGTCAGAAGGGGGAAGTGATGGAGGAACAGCACCAGAATCGTCTAAGATGGAACTGGAGTAGAAAGTCTCAGTGAAGAGATCTGCTTTATCAGTAGAAGAAATAGCTACAGAACGATCAGAGTAGAAAAGAGGAGGGAAGGATGATGAGGTAAAGTTGTTTGAAAGGTTTTTGGCAAGGTGCCAGAAGGAGCGGGAAGAATTCGAGTTGGAGAGTTGAGAGCATTTAGTACGGATGAAATTATTTTTAGCAGAGTGAAGAACAGACTTAGCATGATTCCGGGCACAAGCGTAAAAAAGATGTGATTCAGGGGTGGGTTGGCTCCGGTACGTTTTATAGGCCCTCTCCTTGTTGCAGACAGCATTAGAATAAGCGTGATTAAACCAAGGCTTTCTTGCATTAGTCAAAGGATATGAAAACGGAATGGATGCTTTCATGCCCGAGAGAATAACCTCCATAATGTGCAAGGCACATTCAGATGACTCCTGGCCAAGGAAGCAATAATCATTCCAGGGAAAATCAAATTAGTACTATCTGAGGGCCTCCTAATTTGCAGCTCCAAAGTGCCACAGACGACATTTTTTTGGAAGGTCCACAGGACATACTGGAGCGATAGGACAGGTTAAGGTAATAAGGTTGTGATCGGAGGAGCCCAACGGAGAGAGAATCTCAATAGTGTAAGCAGAATGATTAGTTGTAAGGAAGACGTCAAATATGTTGGAGCTCTCTCAAAGGCGGTCAGGGATACGGGTAGTGTAGTCTTCAAGCTGCTATAGGTCATTAAGGATAGAAAAGATGTAGGCTTGTTCACCAGGTGGATCAGTGAAAGGAGAGGAGAGCCAAAGGTGGTGGTGAACATTGAAATCTAGAATCTAGATTTCAGAGAAAGAAGAAATGGATAGAATGTGTTCCATCGTAGAAGTAAGATAGTCAAAGAATTTTTGATAGTCAGTAGAATTAGGCAATAAGTAAACAATGCAGATATATTTAGTCAGAGAATGGCAGGAAAGCCAAAGCCAGAGTGTAGAGAATTCAGAAGAATCGTGTTCAGGAACACGAGAGCAAGATAAGTCGTTGTATATATATACACAACAACCACCTTTGGCTTTGAAATGAGTATAGAGAAAGTAGGAGGATACAGAAATGGGTTTGCTGTCAGTTGCCTCAGACAGCTGAGTCTCAGTCAGGAAAAGAAGGTGAGGTTTAGAGGAGGAGGGGTGGTGCTCAACAGAGCGAAAGTTAGAGGAAAGGCCGCGAATGTTGCAGAAATGAAGAAAAAGTGAGTCAGACAGCGGTTCCAGGCGGCTCGAGTCGTCACCGGGAGAGGGGCGGAAGATGGGGCCATTTATGGTCCCCCCCCCAGGGGACTCCGAGGCTATGTGTTGTGTAGCCATGATATGTTACTGAATTTTGGAAAAGAAAGTGTAGTGTGTACTGTGCATTTAGTTTAGTGTTTAGTGGCGGAGTTCCGTCAGAAAAATAAAGAAAAAGAAAAAAGCCGAATTTGGTTGCCAACAAGGACAATGATGGAGGTCAAGATGTGTTTCTCTCTCTCTCTCTCTAAAAACTATAAAGAGCTATTGGATGAAAAACAGTAATACATGTTCCGAAGCTCTAGTCGTATGGATCCGACCTCGTATATGAAGCTTTGTCCATTACGGATTTAAAATAATTTGTGATAATTCATATATAATAATTAACTATCATTGTAAATTTTAAAAGCATGCTTGTCGTCTGCGGAGAAACAATGTTCCCCATTTCTGAAAACGGCTGGATCTGCCCCTGGACTCAAAAGCGCCTCTTCCCCAGGCTTCATCGCGGCGGAGTCTGTGCAGGAGGTGCCGCCCAGTGTGACCAGGAGTGTGGACGCCTGGCTGGACGCACACATCGTGGCGGGGGTGGTCAGTGCCCTGCTCCTCGCTGCGGCATTCATTATCTGTGTCTGCGTCGCCGTCAGGAGGAGAAAATACGGCGGTTACAGGTACGTCGGGGCCTTGGCTTTTGGGTATACTGTAGGTATGAGTGTATGTGTTGGCTTTTGGGTATACTGTAGATATGGGTGTAGGTCTTGGTTTTTGGGTATACTGTAGATATAATAATTTTTTTGACAGTACGGTATTGTATGTGACACAGGAGGCTCCGTATCGCCTCTTCCATAGTGATTTATTCCACTTATTTTGCATCTTACGCCTTGACATTCCTTTGATGTGATGTTTATTGTTTATAATAGACATAGCTTGAGGTGTGAGCTGCAGAATAAACAGCAATGGAAGAGGTGTTAAGACATCCCCAAGGCCATCAAGGAGACGGGGCACAGTTTCTTCAGCCGAGAATGAGCATGCGTAAAATAATAATAATAATTAATGTAAGATAGCAATAATGATTAATAATAATAATAATAATAATAATAATAAGAAGAAGAAGAAGAAGTAGAAGAAGAGGAGGAGGAGGAAGAGGAGGAGGAGGAAGAGCAGGAGGAGGAGGAGGAGGAGGAAGAGCAGGAGGAGAGTCATTAAATATCTTCCAAACCCACAATACTGAAGCATCGTCGTACAAATGACTTAACGAATGGTCACAAAAGATAGTAAAAAAGCACACACACACACACACACACACACATACACTTAAGTAAAAAATCAACACACACACACACAAACACGCACACACATCAGTAGAAAAATCAACACTCAAACACACACACACACACATAAGTAAAAAATTCAACACACACACACACACACACACTATATATATATAGATAGATAGATAGATAGATATAGATAGATAGATAGATAGATAAGTAAAAAAATCAAAACACACACATATAAGTAAAAAATTCAAAACACACACACACACACACACACACACACACACACACAATGGGGTGCTTTGGAGCCGCCATTGAAGTGGTCGAGCCTGCCACTGACAGTGAACAGTCGCACTCTCATGAATCATTAATAATATAGCTTTGTGTGGACTTATGATTCAAATTAATGTTTATAATGTGTAGAGGAATTATTTTTTTTTCTCAAATAATTGAGAAGAAATGAAGGCAAACTACTTATTACTTTCACAGTAATACGTAAAAAATATTTATCCAGCTAGACTAGCATCAAATGAACTCCAAGATTCTCACTTATTTTGCATTAGTAGTCTTTTATTGTACTGAAAGAGGTGGAGTTACATTACTCACTATTGGCTGGAACGAAATACTTTGTAATTGCCTCTTCAAGTCGATTACTAGCCAATATAAGTAAAAAATCGGTACGACGCTCGTAACATCCCAAATATCCAAGTGGCGCATGCGCATTGAAGGTACAGTCCCAGGGACAAGATAGACTCTGCTTTTGTTTACTAATATTGCGGCACCCAAGATTTTGTAATATTCACATTTGAGGACATCAAGTTAATTTCAGAAAGGCTGTCTTAGATCAATATTTTTACAGATCAGCTTCTAACTGGTCTATGCTGCAAGATATTACCAAATTCTTCTGTTACTGTGCTTTCATTTCACCAAAGATTTTGTGTGCATGTGGGACAAGGGGGATGTTATTGATAGTGAGGTGTGAGTTATGACTGTGTTCTACCATAAAAGAGGCCATTCTGAGTCTTTGTAGTACACCAGTCATGAAGTGTGTGTGGGAGTGTTAAGTCATCTGGGTAGGAAGCAGTGTGTACTGTGTGAGTGAAAGTGAAAAGCACACACATATATATATATATATATATATATATATATATATATATATATATATATATATATATATAATATAATATATATTTTTCTATATATACTTATTATAGAGAATATATTCTATTCTGGATTGATTAGCCACTTTGAGAAATATATACATACTGTATATGACACTATATTATCCAAATTGTTTATTTTGTAATTTCATCATTCATAACCTGAGGAAATTGATGGCCACCCCTATTAATGCACAGGGGAACACAACAGTACGATCCTGACATCTCAGATTCTCAGCGTGCGTCCTCTCGACTTCAGTCCAGCCTTCCGACCTCTCTCAGAGCAGGCAAAAAATGACTGTTGACCGTTCCTGAATTTGGGACGGTTTGTCGAAATCGTTGACTGAATGCGAATTTAGGCATTAATAAATTTAAGTTAGTATTTCGTTCAAAGCCTAGTATTCCGCTAGATGGCTCCACTATTATGACAAACACATCCCCGCGCTGTTTAAAAAGCCTATTTTTCTTTGTTAAATATCGACACTTGTGTGAAACTGTGAATCATAGTAATATCATATACCGTAATATAAATAATACAAAAAGAACACGTATATATAATGAAGCGTGAATTGTTTATATTTATCATAAAAATTAAAATATCATTGATGGCATGTGATGGCAACCCGCCATTTCAGTGGTCCTATATTATTTAATTTCTGCTACATTTAGTGCAAGTTAGGTTCTCAATACATAGTTTGTTCAGACTGTAAATTACGCCTAGTGGGTAGCTTGACTCATTCAGTCTCTATGTGGGCAGAAATTTAATGTTGAGTAAATACTGGGACTCAACATTTTGCTCACTCCCTTCACCCATGCACATCACAAGACCCGTGTGCCACGGTTTCAGAAGGCCGTGGTGTTGCCCCCTCAGACCCTAAGCATTAACAGTTCCTTGCTTTATCTAACCTAACCAGACCACAAGTAGTCTAAGTTGTATCATTTAAAGCATTAGTCCTCGTGTGATTGTTCTGAAAACAAATCTCGCGTGAAAAAAATTAACAAGGGACTGTCTTGTGATGCGCATGGGTGAAGGGAGTGAGCAAAATGTTGAGTCCCAGTATTTACTCAACATTAAATTTCTGCCCACATAGAGACTGAATGAGTCAAGCTACCCACTAGGCGTATTTTACAGTCTGAACAAACTATGTATTGAGAACATAATTTGCACTAAATGTAGCAGAAATTAAATAATATAGGACCACTGAAATGGCGGGTTGCCATCACATGCCATCCATATTTTAATTTTTGTTTATGATAAATATAAACAATTCACGCTACGTTATATATTATATATACGTGTTCTATTTGTATTATTTATATTACGGTATATGACATTACTATGATTCACAGTTTCACACAACAGTGTAGATATTTAACAAAGAAAAATAGGCTTTTTAAACAGCGCGGGGACTGTGTTTGTCATAATAGTGGAGCCATCTAGCGGAATACTAGGCTTTCCAGAAGCACCCCATTAAAATATCACACACACACACACAGAAGTAAAAGATCAATACACACACACACACACACACACACAAGTAAAAGATCAACACACACACACACACACACACACCGTCTAATAGAAAGGCTCTGTAAATAGAAGAACAGAGAGATAGAAGGAAATTAACGGGCCAAAAATCACTTTCAATTCCTAATCAATATTGTGTTCCTCCTTCTCTACCACTTTCTTTCGCCTTGTTCAGTGCGTCTCTTCCTCCACATTGGCTCATACTCTCATCCGGTAAAGAAGCTCCCTAGCACCTCTTCCTTAGCGATTTATTTTTGGATATGATTGGTTAATACCCTTTTTGTACGATATTTATGCGGAGTATGGCGATATTGAAAGGGTTCATGTAACACAGGGGTACAGTAAGGTGTAATAAATGAAATAAATCGCTTAGGAAAAGGTGCTTGGGAGCTTCCTCAACCGAACTGTATACGTGCATAGTCTTGCATTGTGTTCTTCATAATGGTAACACTCAAAAATATTTCACGTGCCACTTCCCATCGCAACTGCTGGAAAAAAAAAAAAAAATGCTGGCTATCTTCCTCCCGTGATAGCTCATTATTTTGTAGCAACTTTCTTTTTGATGCCTCACTCCTACTGTATATTTTTCCTGTTTTTCATTGCTACATTAATCATTCCCTCCTGTATTTTATCGCTACGCAGTTCTTTCCCTTTTCTAGCAGTCTGTTTTTTCCTTGTTTGCCATATACGTCACGGTGTTATGGATGGAAAAATCAAAATATAAACGCTTTAACATTATCTTATTTATAGATTAATTATAGATATAGATTTAATTACAGATTTTTCACCTTAACCTCGAGTAGATTTTCGTCTTTTTGCAGCTAATTTTCCGTAGGTCAATGGCGGAGTTAAGAGACCTTCTGTTGCGTGTCTTTTCATAACACTTCGTGACTAGCTTTATTGCTTGTGTCAGTCTCTAGTTACTACTCAGCACTCTAGATGGAGAGTTATCAAATTTAGGTCAAGTTAAGCCAAGAAAAGTATGGGAAAAAATATAGGAAAAATGTGGAGTCAGGATTCCTTGGGCTTGAACGAAGAGTGCGTTAATTTGTGGCCCATTTTGCGGTTCATCCTGTTGTTTGAATTCTCAGTCTATTGTATTTTTTTCCTTGCTTTCTGAACCCTGTGTGACCCCATCTTTAGGTGGGGATAAGATGATGATGATGATGATGATGATGAGGAGGAGGAGGAGGAGAAGGATAATTATGATGATGATGATGATGATGATAAACATGATAGAGATAATGATGATGACGGTGATGATGATGATGATGATGGTGATGATGATAATGATGAATCAGCCTGAATAACCACATCCCCGACCATCAGACAGGGCGAGAGTGTGAACCAGAAGGGTGGCAGCGACGAGGATGACAACGCCATAAACTGTGAACTAACCCGCTGTGATCACCTGTACTCCCCGGCCCCTACCAAGAAGCCAAGGGGGTCGCTGGCCTCCCTCAAGACGCAGGATGAGGCGTCGGATCCTTATGAGATATGCCCCTATGCCACCTTCAGGTAACAAGCAGTTGACTTTATGCCATGATTAAAATACGGTCAATTTTTACACGTTGCCCTCATCCGATTTTCGACTTTTCGTTAACATTTTCTAGTAGAACTAGTCATTCTAAGAATCTTTTCTTCTATGACATTTCTCCCGCAAATTGATAATAAACGAGTTACACGCGATTTACTTCCACCAATCACAATCACAGACAAGCGCGCGCTCTGTCCGCTCACCCGCTCACATTTGAAAGTTTGTCCCGGAAGACCAAACTTTTACACTTACTCCTCATTTTTACACGTTGCCCTCATCCGATTTTTTCATCCAACCTTAGTGTTTCCTGTTGTTTTTGGTGTAATTCGATCGATTTTGACCTTCGTTTCTATCGCAAGTCGCTAGTTTTTGTTGAACGCCCCTAGCGACTTCCGGTGGAAAGGACTGGTCCAAATCAACAAAAATCACACCAAAAACAAAAGAAGACACTCAGGTTGGATGCCTGTTATCATGTGAAACGTATTTTTTTGCGGTTCTTCCCCCTCCCCCCAAGAATACTGGGGGACCTGTGGGAAACCGGGGTGTTGGGTGGGGGAAAAACGCAAAAGCGAGTGATTTCCTACTGGAACTGTTATCAAAATCAAACGAAAAACACTAAAATCCTTCGGAAGAAAATAATTTTAAGCTTCTTACGGATTTCGTGATTCCTAACTGGGGGGGCTTCGCCCTCCAGACCCCCCAGCCCTGGCCGTTTCCTAACTGGGGGGCTTCGCCCCCCAGACCCCCCATGACATTAACCAGATCTCATCTAACCTAACCTAACCTGGTGTAAATAAGAAATAAAGCATTTACCTAGCAGTTTACAGTTCGTCGTCTGCATCTGAAGAGTCGTCTGTAGCTGTAATGGCAACTGGTGGCGGGCGACAGTGCAACACTTTCTGATCCTCACGTAAAATGAGACTTTTGCCTTGATTTGGGTACTTAGTTCCTGTTGAAGGTAAAACACCATGCGATCACACAAAGGCAACAGTTTTATCTTCTTGCTGGTAGAACTGTGAAATAGCAGTGAAGTAATAAATTTTGCATGATTCCCAGTCCATGGTTGGAGACTAGTGATGTAAGACTCGCGAGTCAATCGTTCAAATCGAACGATTCCTTTCGCTGAATCGGGTGTATCGAGTCATTGTTTTCATTAACTCGTTCACTTAGTATTAGTTTATATTCTAACATTATATTTCGGTTGACACTCGAGAGTGGTATGTGCACTGTTCATATCACTGCCTGGCATGAGGACACCACCACCACTCATACCACACCATCAATGGCTGATCACTGACCAAGTGACCAGACCTTCAGCTCGTGGCAGGCTGCGGGTTTCAGCCTCGAGTTATGGACACGAGTGTCACGAGTGACTTATAACTTTAGAACTCGACTGACTCAGGCCGCTCCGGGCAAATGTGGCGGGGCCCGACCCGGCTCACCACTCACGAGTTTGAAGTACCCGGTCGCGGTATAAGTATTGCTCAGTGTTCACACCACTGCTTTGGATATGAACAGTAGTGTGAGCACACATCACCACTCATAGCACAGGACCACTTGCAGGCAGCGTGTTCCAGCCTCGATTATTGAGCGTGAACAAGATTTCGTAGAACTCGAATTACATGACTCAGGCCACCCCGGACAGATGCGGTGGGGCCCGGCCAAGGCCCGGCTCACCGAGTCACTAGTGACTCACGAATTGGGAAGGATTTTAAATAACAGGTCGCTGTGTTTTTCATTTCTGTTTTATTCTAGCATTAAAGGTCCGTGAACTTGTTTTTTTTAAATGCTAATTTGTAAAGAGAGTATATTATGAAATGTATGGAGAGTGAAAGATTGAGAGTGAGGTGTAAGGGATTAGAGGTAGGGAGACCAAGAATGAGGTGGAGGGATGGAGTGAGGAGGAATATGAGGGCGAGTGGGTTTGAGTGGGAGGAAGGTCATGTCTGGCGGGAGAAAGGTTGGTTTAGAGACGATTCAGTCTTGGTAACCCCATCGAGGATAATGGCATCGGCCAATAGATAGAAAGATAGAATTTAACTGCCACAGTTTAATGGATTATGTTTATTTTTGCTCTAAATATGTCATTTATTCAATTTGTTTAACGGAATAGTAAAGTTTTTTTATTTTTTTATTATGTAATATAGGTGTTTCATTCTTTACCCCGATAATTAAAATTTTCTTGCATCAGGTCCATAGTTAAACGCTAGTCAATAATGAATAGGAGGGAGTTGGCAACATTCAATGATTAACCGAGTGTTGAGCGAGCAAGCTACGCTCTCTCACCCAACACCGACTTGCTCGGCTAGTCGGCTGGCAGAAGTAACGGTTGCTGCAGCCAGGCTACTGACTTGGTGAATCGAGTGACTCAACTACCCGATTCTCTTCGGTGAGTGACTCATAAAAACTCGAGTCACCAAAGTGAATCGAGTTTTCCATCTCTATTGGAGACGAACAGTCACGAACTGACTGTCAAATCTTGCGGGCCCTAGCCCCTAGCGTGGGGCATTTGAAATTCTACTTTGTGACTGGCTGATCCATGTGCCACGCATGCGCTTTATCCACCCACCCACACACACAACACGCACCAACGAACACACACAACTGTCCGACCACGGCTGGGAAAATTTCTCTCCCATAGAAAATAATGTGTAATAAATTGCACAACTCATCAACGGTTGATTTAAGACAGAAGTGTCATAGAAGAAAAAATGCTTAGAATTGCGTAAAGTATAAGGTGAGGTAGCCACTTTTATTGTCAGTGAGTTGGGTGTAAGTACAAAAAAATACCACCTATCTGATCGTGATTGGCGGAAGTAAATCGCATTTAACTCGTTTATTATCAATTTGCGAGAGAAATGTCATAGAAGAAAAGATTCTTAGAATGACCAATTCTACTAGAAAATATTAACGAAAAGTCAAAAATCGGATGAGGGCAACGTGTAAAATTTGACCTAAATTACTTAAGGACTTACACATTACTGACAGTTTGGGTGTCTGCCCTTTCCTCTCTTCCTTCCTTCCTCTTCTGTCTTTCCTTCATTCTTTCCTCATCTTTCTGCCTACGGGTGACTTTACACTCCCTTTTCTGTCTTTTTTCCTTCACTCTTTCCTCATCCTTCTGCCTATGGGTGACTCTGCAATGAGTGACAATCCAAATGGTTTCCTTGTCACCAGGAAACCATTTATTAAGATAGGTGGTAACCATATAACCAAATTATGGCGCCTTGTGTTTTAGTGGGTAATTAAGGCGCTGCAGTCGGATTGAGCCACTGTAGGTTTATATCCAAGGGATGGCTGGGGTTTATTGCTCATGTAATGCCACTCAGGGAAGAGTGAGGCTGGTCACTCATCTTAAATGTCAGGACCAACTTGCCTTGCCCCGGGCTCCTACGCTCCTAATGGGGCAGCATAGGATTGGATGATGGATGGATGGATGATATATGACACAGGGGTTAAATACTGCATGAAGCAGTTTGAATGAAGTAAATCTAACACAGCATGAGGCCTCGGATCCCTACGATACGCCCCTATGCCTTCTTCTATACTCATTTTACACTAACTTGGCCTAAAATTGCCATCTCTCCGTCTTGAATGCTGGGGTGTAAAACTTGAGTAACACTAGAATATGGCGCTAGTCACAAAAGTGCTATGGAAAGGATGTAGAGTGACAGCCTTGTCTCAAACTGCTTTTGATTTACATGAAGTAAGCTACAAAAGGACGAAAATCTGGGCCAAGTTAAGGTGAAAAGAATATAGTAAGAGTCAGTCAATCAACTTTATGCCATGACTGTATTATTTTGTGATTTACTCTCATATCTTGTTTTTGTTTTGTTGTTTTTCTTGGAGGGAACAATCTTGAGGGCTCGAGGCCTTTGGTTCCTTCTTTCTTGCGCTGAAAAAAATAATATACCGTATACAAGTTAACAACAGATTGAAATAAATATAAATGACGGACGGAATCATGCTTCAGAGCCTTGAGATATTCCCTAAAACTCAATCAGTCGACTTTATTTCAGAGTTATATTACACAGATACTTATAGAGTGCAGAGTTGGCATTATTTACACATCTTAATTTTCGTGTGTTGTGGGTGCGGCTCAGTCAGCGTTACCAGCGTCTACAATGCATTGTTTTTCTGCTTCTCACAACCAGCTTCATACTTTATATTGTCTGCTCTTCACCTAAACTGTCTGCATAGTTGATTAGCAGTTTCAAAAAGCAGACAAAAACACCAGTCCTTCCCACACCAGCAGACTGAGCCGTCCCCTCAAAGACAAGACAGTAGGGTACAAATTCCGACCCTCCTTATATAAGCAGTAAATAGCCACCTGTAGTGTAAATGACTCAAATGCACGGTTTCTCTATTTACGGGTTTACAAGCAGATTTCAAGCTCAGAGCACTGCATTTGTTTATTTTTGATTGAATGGCTCTCACTGCGGCAAACAGAGCAAGAAACATATCATTTAGCTGACTGAGATGTTAGTAAGCAAAGTTCCAGAATTCAAAAATGTTTCCCGAAACTTGAAGCCTGTCTCTGAATACGGAACCTGTGGTGAATGTACACAATGACATCTAATTAAATATACTGTAAACGTAACTAACAATAGAGGCTTTATACTCTGTTATTTGAAAAGTACTTAATAACAGTCTGTCCCAGATTAAAAATAAATTTGGCAACGATACACACCTTTTCACACCTGTTCACGCTACTCTCACTCTGACTCACTTACCTTTGACTATAATTCTAATTTGGAAAGGAGTGCAGTTACAGGTGATTGAGGGAGGGAGTGTGGATTAGTGGGAAGGTATGGAAGAGTGTGGGTGGAGCGTAATTCTAATATGAAGTGGATTGCGACTGAAGAGTTGAGAGGAAGGATGGGACTGCAATGTATTGGTGCTGGGATGAGGAGGGCTAGATTGAGATGTTTTGGGCATGTGGAGAGGGTGGAGGATGACAGTTGGGTGCAGAAGGTGAGAAGTGTGAACGTCGAGGTAATAGTTGCGAGAGGCAGACCAAAAAAGACCTGAGTCACGGAATATGACCTCAGGGATAAGGGACTCAATAGGGAGACTGCCAGAGATCGCGCAGCATGAAGAGCCGCCATTAGGTGACCAAGACCAAAGCATGAAAGCAAATTGGAGCTCTTATACCATACCATACCATACCATAACTTCAGCCACCGACATCTACAACACACTATTGCAATACACTGAGTCCAAGTTAGCATTATATACTGCAGTTTGATGCATTTAATCGGCTGCTGTGGTTTTCATATCCTGTTCTTGCTATTTTATTAATCTTAGGAGTGACTTTTCAAGGTGGAGGGGTTAAATATGACCATCATTAACCGCTTCATAGCTATAGATCCTTCTCAAATTACATAAAATCGTCTGGTCTGTTTGTTGCAAGGGTAAACTAAAAAAATACAGTACTGAATTGCAGAGGTTTAAGAATACACAACTGACAATAGGCCTATTATCATGCACACACACACACACACACACACACACATCTATCTATCTATCGATCTGTGTGTGTGTGTGTGTGTGTGTGTGTGTGTGTGTGTGTGTGTGTGTGTGTGTGTACGAACTGTAGAGGAGATGTGCACATGAACATTCCACTTCACAGACCAACACACACTTTAGTCATAATTAATCAAGCTTTTATCCAGACGAACTGAGCATAGTACTGAATATAGCTTTAATTCTTTCCCTGCTGTTCTGTGATAAGTCTTTCAGTCTCATAACGCCTTAGTGTCCCCCATAATTTCATTGTGTTATATCATATTTGCTTAGTGGAATATTACATTTAAATTATTTATGTTATTCTGCATAAACAAGAATTTGGTAAGATAGGTAGGTCTTTCCATCCAGGCCTTCACCTCTCTCTCTCTCTCTCTCTCTCTCTCCACGTATTGGCATCTTGTAGCTTGGGTAGTTCGGAAGACACCTTAAAGTACGAATTGTCCTACACGCAATGACCCCTCGTGACTGCCTTGCTGCTTCCCTTCATCCTCTCAGTGACCGCCATCCACCCCAGCAGTCCCCAGCCTACGGTCAGGTCCCCAGGCAGCGGTCCCAGTCCCACTACAAGGAGGCAGGTGAGGCAGGGGTGAAGCAACGATCCCAGCCCCAGTACAAGGAGGCAGATGAGGTAGGGGTGAGCTGAGGTAGGCAGGAGTCACACTACAAGGAGACAGGTGAGGCAGGGTGGAGGCAGCTGTAAGGCAGATGTAGGCAGGAGTCACACTAGAAGGAGACAGGCGAGGGTGAGGCAGGGATGAGACAGGAGTGAGGCAGATATAGGTAAAAGGCATACCAGAAGAGGCAGCGGTGAGGCAGATGCAGGCAGGAGTCACAGTACGAGGAAACAGGTGAGGGTGAGGCAGGGGTAAGGCAGATGTGAGTAAAAGGCATACAAGAAGAGGAAGGAGTGAGGCAGATGCAGGCAGGGAACAAGCTACAAGGAGACAGATAAGGGTGATGCAGAAGTGAAGGAAAAATGGAGCAGGGGTGAGGCAGAAATGAGGCAAGGGTGAAACAGGAGTGAGGCAGGAATGAGGCAGGAGTGAGGCGGGGTGAGGCAGATACACAACAGGTCAGCTGTTGATGCATAAACACTTAGTCAATATCTCCTTCACTTTAACCTGGCCTAAAATTACCATCTCTCCACCTTGAATGCTAAGCTGAGGCAAGAGATCAATACTAGGGCGTGGTGCTAATCACGAAGAAGTGCACTGGAAAAGATGTAGAGCCATAGCATTGTCATATTCTGCCACTGAGCTGTAACAATAGATTTACTCTATGATTTGGCTCTAGTCACGAAGAAGTGCCATGAAGAGGATGTAGAGCCTGACACAGCCTTACTGCTGTCTTACCCTGCCTCTGAGATACGTGAAAGATGCCCCAAGAGAACGAAAATCTGGGCCAAGTTAAGATGAAGGGATTAATTTGTACGTCATAGCTAAGACACATTATAGGCTCTGTCTTGCTATGCCAGAAATTGTGTATAACTTTGCCAGGTTGAAGCAGACACACTAACGCTTCCGTGTCCTGCTGTAACAGAGATCGCGTACATCAGCCGAGGCAGTCGTGGTGGGGAGTACGGGAGTCGACCCAAATCGATGCCCAGTGGTATCCAGAATGCCACCGCCGCCCAGGACCAGCAGAGGGCGTGGCCGGAGGATGCCAGGAAGGACACCAGGGGCCGCCACCACCGCCCCAAGAGCCGACCCAGAGGTACAATCGCCTGTAAAACTCCTGAAGCCGCTTCTGCAACTCTCCCCGTGGACTAGACAATCAGCCTCATGAGTCTGTAGAAGCCAGTATGATGAATCATTTTGGCCACAGAAAATTGTCACCAGCTCAGTTCTGTCTAACATTTCGATCTATCTATAGCCAGACGCCTCAATCCCATAAGGGGTAGCCATAAATAAATCGCCTCCATGTCGCCCTGTCCTCTCCCTTTTGGCTGCCTTCCTATCTAACACCCACTACCACACCTTGCAAACCATACGTAACATCGCTCTCATCACCACTCAGTACACCAATGCCACTCCCACGACTCACATACATTTTGAGACTAAACTCCTCCCTGTTAAAGACTTCCTGATATGAGGGGCACACGGTTCTATGCAGCAGTCGGCCCCTTTCCACAGCACCCCTGTTATTACATGACAGCCACACAACACAACATGACACACTAAACAGTCACCACACAAACAATTCCAGACCCTCTTGGAAAACATTACATCTCCAGACCTTTCTAGTTCCTACACTGGCAATGAAGAAACAGCTATATATACAGTTCACACACAGGGCAATGCAACACCTTGATCAGACCACTATACTTCACGCCCCCCTCCCAACACCCACTCATCAGAGGCATCCTGAATAGAGCTGATCGAGTTCACCTGGGTAGGCTTAGATCAGGACATCACCTGGCCCTCCTCAATTACCAGCTTAAATTTAGGCTGGGTGAAATCACAAATGACACGTGCCCTGATTGTAAATATGTCCACACAACATAACACACATTATGGAGTACTGCACAACACACCACCACAACGCAGACACAGCATCAACAGTGGCACCATCCCACAGGGGCAGCTGCTTACCTGCGGTCAGCTCGGCCAGGTAGACCGGGATTAAGCAAGAGCAACAACAACATCATATTGCAATGTGTTTCTTTATATGAATAATTTCTTTAAGAGGAAACGACACTGTGACAGCCCTATAGAACAAACAAAGGGATAGATTCAGTCTCCACAATCAATCTGTAATTATATATATATATATATATATAATATTGCAGTTAAACCCCTGTCGTACTTATGATTTACATCTGTGGGATGAACAAGAACAATGGGGGGATATTGTACTTTCCTTTCCATGTCGCATCTGCTAAAACACTTGTACTCTAATCTTTGTTAATTTTCCTGATATTTGTAATATTTGTTTCCGCGGGAAAAACAAGAGACACAGGGAGATGCTGTGCTCCTTCTCCTTCTTACGAAAGGAAATCCTAGTCATGGCAGGGGACTGGGCATAAATTTGATTGTGATTCTGGATCCAATTTTTTTTTTTTTTGTTGCAGCGGACACTCCTGGCGGTGGACAAGACTCCAGCACGGAGAGTAACGACGCCAGCTCCCCCGTGCAGCAGCCCCGCCACTACCATCAGCCCCAACATCAGCAGCAAACAGCAGCGGTAACAGCAACAGCAGCGGGAGGGCGTGTGGCGCCTCACCCGCTGCCGCCTGTCCGCCATGCCAGGTAGTCTCAGGTAGTGGAGGCTGAGTTATGTAGGTGGAGCCTGGCTGCCGCAGCCCACCACTCCCCACCACAAACACCTTCCTATTAACCCCCTCCCCTTGCCACGCACTCATACTCTCCCTCTGTCTCACTCCAGTTGCCTTTCCTCCTATACTTAACCTTTTTTTCCACCTTTGGATCGAGTCCACACGAGAATCGAGAGGGAGTGAATGAGCAGGGACCAGACAAGACTGGCGCTAATAACTTTTTTGGTCCTGTCATCATCCGTTGCATTGTAATAAATATTCGTCGTTATGCTCGGTATTTGATGCATCCCACACAGAGGGTATGGTCGAAATGCCACTGCCTGCACCGTCCAAAGTGAGAAAAATTACCTGTCAGCTCATATAGTTTACCCTCAGGTGGGCTTGTGTTCCCGTCCATACCCACTCGCTGTCAGTGTGACCTTTTTATGAGTTACAGTGATGCAAAACCTCCCGCACGCACCAGCCCGCACCTATGCACTCTCCTTGTGTTCAAGGCCTTAAAGCAGCCCTTAAGGAGTTCAGGCCTTCCTTGGGTTCCATCCCCATGAGGCAAATGAGGGTCCCTAATTCATGTAACATTAACAGAGGAAGTAGACTGGGTCCATGTACTTCAAAGAGGATAATATGGGACTGGGTGTTAGTTTAATTTTATACGTTTATGTGAAACTACAGAATGTAGTGAAAGTTTTTTGGCCTATCAGATAGAGCCAGGATTGTGTGGGCATGAATAATGAGTGAATGGAAGTGTGGCCCATTGGACTGGGCAAAGTTGGGCTGTCTGGACGTTGTTACTTCTCACCCTGCCCTTGGGTGGGAAATTAGGTCCGGATGATGATAATGATCTATCTATCCATTGCCAGATGCCTCAATCCCGTTCAGGGTGGCCACAAACAAATCGTCTCCACGTCGCCCTGTCCCCTGCCATTTCACTGCCCCGCTCCCAACTCTCACCCCCCTCTCTCGTATACCTCTCCACCCCATCCCTCCATCTCATCCTCGGCCTCCCCTCCCTCTCCCCCCCCTCCACCTCACTCACATACACTCTCCTCGTCAGTCTCTCACACTCCATCCTCTCCACATGGCCAAATCACCTCAGTGTGTTCCACCTAATGCTTCCCATAACATCCATATCCACACCACAATGCTCCTTTATATCCTTATTTGTCAGCCTGTCTCTCCATGTGACTCCACATGCTCCTCTTAAATAACTCATTTCCACTGCTCTTACTCTTGACTTGTGTTCATCCAACAACGTCCAAGCGTCACTTCCATACGTTAGAGTTGGTATCACAATACTGTCATGTAGTAACTTTTTCACTTCCATGCTCACTTCCCTGTTTCATATCACTGCTTTCAAGGAACCAGCAATCTTTCTTCCTTGTTGTACCCTTTCAAGCACTTCGCCCTCCAAACTTCCATCTTTACTCATCACACTACCCAAGTACTTAAACGTACTCACATTTTCCATTTCCTCACCATCCAACCTCACTGTACATTCACTGACTTCACCTCTCTCAAAGACCATCACTTTACTCTTCCCTACATTCACCTTTAGATTCCGTTTCTTACACACTCTCCCAAACTCATCCACCAAGCCTTGCAGCTCCCCTTTGTCTTCACTCAACAACACAGTATCATCTGCAACCAACGTACAGGGAGTTTCCAAACACTACCCTCTCTCACCAGGGCCACTCCAACATCCACTGACCTACCTTGTACCTCTTTTATTACCCCAGCCATGTACAGATTGAACAACCATGGAGACATGACACAACCCTGTTTCAACCCAATCTTCAAAGAGAAAAGTTCACTTAGTTTTATCATCCACACTCACTGCAGCCTTAGCAACATCATACATACTCATCACAGCATTCAACAACTTCCCATCTACTCCATATATTCTTAATACTTTCCACAATCCTTGTCTATCCACCCTGTCATATGCTTTCTCCAAATCCATGAAAGCCGCATACAACTTCTTTCCCTTCTCTAGAAACTTTTCCACTAAAGATCTAAGAATGAATATCTGATCTACACAACCTCTTCCCTTCCTAAAGCCTCCCTGTTCTTCTCCAACTAATTCCTCTGTTCTTTCCCTAACTCTGTCAATAAGTATCCTACCATACACCTTTCCTATTACGCTATGAAGACAAATGCCCCTATGATTACCACACACTTCTTTTTCCCCTTTTCCTTTGTACATGGGAATAATTATACCTGACTTCCAATCCTTCGGGACTCTACCTTCCTCCCAGGCCAATCTGCACATCTTCCACATCCATTCTACTACTATCTCTCCCCCATGCTTCAGCATTTCACCACACACTGCATCAATTCCTGGGGCTTTCCCCAATTTGACACTCTTCATTGCCTCCACAACTTCTGTCCTACTGATTTCTTCCTATCTTCTCACCTCCCTCCTTCTCCCAGCCATTCCCCAGCCACTTATACTCGCATTGCTTCCATCCTCTACGTTCAACAATTCCTGAAAGTGTTCTGTCCATCTGCTCACTTTTTCTCCCTTCTCCACTAATAATCTACCATTTTTATCTTTCACTCCCCTACTAACTTCACTGCCACCCTGTTTTACTCTCTTCACCTCTTTCCAAAACAGTCCCTCCACTTTACACTCAAATTCCTTCCAAATTCCTCATCCACTCTCTTCTTACTCTCTCTTACTAATCTTTTCACCTCTCTCTTCCTCTCTACATATAACTCTCTCTTCCGCCTCTCAACTTCTTCCACGCCCCTCCTTCTCCCAGCCATTCCCCAACCACTTATACTCGCATTACTTCCATCCTCTATGTTCAACAATTCCTGAAAGTGTTCTGTCCATCTGCTCACTTTTTCTCCCTTCTCCACTAATAATCTACCATTTTTATCTTTCACTCCCCTACTAACTTCACTGCCACCCTGTTTTACTCTCTTCACCTCTTTCCAGAACAGTCCCTCCACTTTACACTCAAATTCCTTCCAAATTCCTCATCCACTCTCTTCTTACTCTCTCTTACTAATCTTTTCACCTCTCTCTTCCTCTCTACATATAACTCTCTCTTCCGCCTCTCAACTTCTTCCACGCCCCTGTTTCTCATCCATTCATTGTATGCTTTCTTCTTTTGTGCCACAGCCTGTCTCACCTCTTCAGTCCACCATGCTGTTCCTTGCACCCCCTTCCGTCTTCTCTTCATCCCACACACCACATCACATGCTGCACATATTTCTTCTGTGAATATCCTGCACACACCTTCCAAGTCCCCATCTGCTCCAATTCATATTTACCCAATCGTTCCTCCACTTCTCTCTTATATTCTGCCTTTTTCTCATCCTCTTGTAACTTTTCCACTCTCCTTGCAACTACTCCTTCTTCCCGTCCTTCCCTTCTTCTATTTCTCCATCTTACTTGGATCTTGATTCTGGCCACCACCAAGTAGTGGTCAGAAAGTCCACTCCCCCAACCTCTATAAGCTCTTGCATCCATTACACATCTTCGCATCCTTTCATCCACACACACATAATCAATCATTGCCTTCCTCCCATTCAGTTCACCACCCACCCTTCTCATCACTCGCCATGTATACCTGTGGATCATTCTGTGCCTGAAGAGAGTATTGGCTATCACCAACCCCCTCCCGGCACAAATGTCCATTAACGCACCGCCATGATAATGATGATGACGATAATATTAGCAAAATGCCACTCCTCCCCAGGCTGGTTTATTTATTAGCTTCAGAAGATGTTTTTATTTCTACAGTGATATTATTAGGTTTTATGATTTCTGAGCTCAATGAAATCCAAACAATAACAAAGAAACACCATTTATTTAATGCAAGAATGAAGGAACCAAAGGCCAGGAGCCCGCAAACCGTTCCTTCCAAGAAAAAACAAAAACAATACAAAAGGGAGCCTAATTCAAGATCCGTCTATTTTGAGATGTCTGGACACACTGCGTTTGAAAGACTGGAGATCATAGGAAGTAGGAAATACAGAGGGTGGCAGTTCCAGAGCTGTCTTGTTGCATAAATGAAGGACTGGGAGTAACAGTTAACTCTTGCCCTGTAATACATGTCTTTCACCCTCATTACTTCTCTTTAGTAATGGTAAATAATGGAAGATGAAAACTTACAAGATTTTCCTTGTTATAAAATTGCATCTAGTCTTAGTGGAAGGGAGATGATTACGAATATCACCAGCACTCACCACAGCATATAGAACCGTTAAGACATAGTCCGCCTTAACATACTTGGGGTTTCGTTATCTCGGGACTTATCTTGGAAAGATCGTATTACATCTCATAAAATTTGCTTCCAAGAGATTAGGTGTGCTAAGACGACTCCGTGTCTTCTTTACCCCTGCACAGATGTTGACTTTACATAGGGGTTCCCCCCCACCCTTTGAAGAATACAACTCTTCCCAACAAGGTTGAGTCAAAGGCTTTTCATCTCATTTTTTTTTTTTTTTTTATGTGTCCGACTCTGAGCATAGGCTTCACAGCCTGTAGTCCTCCTACATACCATACACCTCTCCACATGTCACCACTTCGGCGCTAACACCCACCGTCCATATTGAATACATGCTAGGGCTGTCTCATACAGGACTGGTGTATTGGTATTAGCGGGGGTACTTTTATGACATGTCGGCGGGTCTTCTGGTAAATCAGGAAAGTCTGCTTTTATGAAATTCAAATCCTTAAACTGTTCCCTGCCCCAGCCAGGATTCGAACCTCGGTCCATCAGGACTGCAGGCCGCCTCTCTACCGATTCAGCCACCGCCTCCCCCATTTACTCTCCTCCTCTTACTGGCTCCCTTCAACCTCTGTCTCTTCGCATTTCTGTTGCATCATTATCTCTTTTCTATTGCTACTGTTCCTCTGAACTGTCTGCTTGCATCCCTCCACCACTATGACAGGCGCGTAGCACCCGTTTAGCAACAAACTCTCTTTCCTTTTCTGTCCAACTATCTAATGCTAAAGTTAACCGTTACTCCCAGCTCTTCATGTACGCAACCGGTCAACTCTGGAACTGCCTCCCTCTGTCTGTATTTCCTACTGCCCATGACCATCAGTCTTTTAAACTAGTGTGTCCAGGCATCTCGAAATGAGAGGACCTTGAAATTGGCTCTCTGTTATCTTGCTTTTGCTTGGAGGGAACAATCTGGCAGGTTCCTGACCTTTGGTTCCTTCTTCCTTGCATTAAAAAAAAGAAAAAGCCTCAGCAATAGTATATACAGCTGTTTAACACCCATTTAGCTATGAACACAGTATACACAGCTATCTGAGGTACGACACACCTAGCCTTACCTCCACACAGCTACGGTATCCAGCTAAAACACTACATAAGGCTCTGTGACACTCGAGGGGTGCTTCTTCCGCCTGGCATTGTCCATAATATAGCGTCCCTGTAGCATTACCATTCATCCTTGACACTTTCAGACGGTGACTTATTTTCAGTTAAACCCTGGTGCTTATAGGCAATTATAGTTAATTTTAGAAAGGCTGCTCGTGCTGAAGGGGTCATTGAAGGCTTTAACCAATTCCTGTATGAAAAGAGTCCCCAGCACGTAATGAAAATAATAATGATAATGACAAGAAGAAGAAGAAGAAGAAGGACAATGAAAATAATTATGAAGATAATAATAATAATAATAATAATAATAATAATAGTAGTAGCAGTAGTAGTAGTAGTAGCAGTAGTAACGAAGATTATAATAACAACAACAATAATAATAATAATAATAATAATAATAATAATAATAATAATAATGAAGATAATAACAAAGATAATAATCTATCTATTGCCAGACGCCTCAATCCCGTACGGGGCGGCCACAAACAAATCGCCTCCACGTCGCCCTGTCCCCGCCGTTTCACTGCCCTGCTCCCAGTTCACACCCCCCTCTCTCATATACCTCTCCACCCCATCCCTCCATATCATCCTCGGCATTAGGAGGAACACACTGAGGTGGTTTGGCCATGTGGAGAGGATGGAGAGTGAGAGACTGACGAGGAGAGTGTGAGTGAAGATGATATAATAATAATAATAATAATAATAATAATAATAATAATCATAATAATAATATTATTATTATTATATTTTTATTATTACTATTATTATTATAATCGCCTCCATGTAACCCTGTCCCCCGCCACTTCACTGGCCTGCTCCCACCTCACACCCCCCACTCTCATATATCTCTCCACTCCATCCCTCTATGTCATCCTTAGCCTCCTCCTCCCTCTCCCTCTCCACATCACTCACATACACTCTCCTCGTCAGTCTCTCACTCTCCATCCTCCCCACATGGCCAAACAACCTCAGTGTGTTTCTCCTACCGCTTCCTATCACATCCACATCCACACCACAACTCTTCATTTCCTCACTTGTCAGCCTGTCTGTCCATGTGACTCCACAGGCTCCTTTCAAATAACTCCTTTCCATTGCTCTCATTCTTGACCTCTGTCCCTCCAACGAGGTCCAAGCTTCACTTCCATACGTTAGAGTTGGTATCACAATACTGTCATGTAGTAACTTTTCACTTCCATGCTCACTTCCCTGTTTCTTATCACTGCTTTCAAGGAACCAGCAACTTTTCTTCCTTGCTGTACTCTTTCAAGCACATCACACTCCAAACTTCCATCCTTACTCATCACACTACCCAAGTACTTAAACATACTCACATTTTGCATTTCCTCCCCAAGGACTAATAATAATCATCATCATCCAATCCTACGTTGCTCCATGAGGAGCGTAGGAGCCCGGGGCTAGGCAAGTTGGTCCTGACATTTAAGATGAGTGACCAGCCTCACTCATCCCTGAGTGGCATTACGTGAGCGATAAACCCCAACCATCCCTTGGATATAAACCTGCACAGGCTCAATCCGATTGGAGCGCTGTAATTACTCACTAAACCACCAGGCACCAAAATTTGGTTATATGGTTACCACCCAGCGTAGTAAATGGTTTCCTGATGTACAGGAAACCATTTGGCTTGTCACTCAGTGTAGAGGTACCCACTGAGTAACAAGCCAAATGGTTTCCTGTACACCAGGAAACCATTTACTATGCTGGGTGGTAACCATATAACCGAATTTTGGCGCCTGGTGGTTTGGTGAGTAATTGCAGTGCTCCAATTGGATGATGATGATGATGATAATGATAATAATAATAATAATAATAATAATAATAATAATAATAATAATGATAATAATAAAAACAATAATGAAGGTAATGGTAATAATAATAATAATCCATCCATCCATCCATCATCCAATCTACGTTTCCCCATGAGGAGCATAGGAGCCCGGGGCTAGGCAGTTGGTCCCGACATTTAAGATGAGAGTGACCAGCCTCACTCATCCCTGAGTGGCATTACGTGAGCGATAAACCCCAACCACCCCTTGGATATAAACTTTCACCGGCTCAATCCGACTGGAGAGCAATAATTACCCACTAAACCACCAGGTGCCAAAATTTGGTTATATGGTTACCACCCAGCGTAGTAAATGGTTTTCTGATGTAGAGGAAACCATTTGGCTTGTCACTCAGTGTAAAGTCACCCACAGGCAGAAGGAAGAGGAAAGAATGAAGGAAAGAAAGACAGAAGAGGATGGAAGGAAAGAAGGATGGAGGAGAGGAAAGGGCAGACACCTGACAGCAGCACTACATCGAGTGAGTGGATGGTGAGCCCCCCCACCTATATAATAATAATAATAATAATAATAATAATAATAAATCACAACAACAGTTTAATCACATTGCATATATCGGTAGTCCTAAGGTTCGTATTCTCGCCGATTGACGAAGTTCCCTAACACCTTCCTTGTAGCCCAACACTGGCAGGTGGTTAGTGGCGTGGTAACACTGGCAGGTGGTTAGTGGCGTGGTAACACTGGCAGGTGGTTAGTGGCGTGGTAACACTGGCAGGTGGTTAGTGGCGTGGTAACACTGGCAGGTGGTTAGTGGCGTGGTAACACTGGCAGGTGGTTAGTGGCGTGGTAACACTGGCAGGTGGTTAGTGGCGTGGTAACACTGGCAGGTGGTTAGTGGCGTGGTAACACTGGCAGGTGGTTAGTGGCTGGTAACACTGGCAGGTGGTTAGTGGCGTGGTAACACTGGCAGGTGGTTAGTGGCGTGGTAACACTGGCAGGTGGTTAGTGGCTGGTAACACTGGCAGGTGGTTAGTGGCGTGGTAACACTGGCAGGTGGTTAGTGGCTGGTAACACTGGCAGGTGGTTAGAAAGAGAATAAGAAAAGAGGAGAAAAAAAGAATAAAAAGAGGAAAAAAGAGTATAAAAAGAGGAGGATGAATTGCATAAAAGAAGAGAATAAAAAAGAATATAATACAAAGGATATAAAACAGTATGAAAAAGAGGAAGATAAAAAGAGTTTCTATAAAGAGGAGGATAAAACAGAATATAAAATGGAGGAAGAAAAGAGTATAAAAAGAGGAGGACTTAAAAGAGTATAGAAAAAGAGGAGGATTTAAAAGAATATGAAAAGAGAAGATAATTTAAAAGAGTATAAAAAGAGAAGAGGATTAGAAAGAGCATAAAAAAAGAGGAAGATAAAAATAAAAAATAAAAAGAGGAAGATAAAAGTAAAATAAAGAGCAGGATAAAAAAAGAATACATTATAATAAAGCAGAATAAAAAAAGTAAAAAAAAAATGGAGGAAATAAAGAGTATAAAAAAGAGGAGGATAAAAGAACATAAGAAAAGAGGAGGATATAAAAGAGTATAAAAAAGAGGAAGCTAAAAAAAAAAGAATATAAAAAAGAGGAGGATAAAAGGAATATTAAAAAGGAGGAGGATAAGAAAGAGTTTTAAAAAGAGGAGGAAAAGAGAAGAAAAGAGCAGGATAAAAAACCGTATAAGAAAAGAGGAGGATAAAATACTATAATAAATGTGGAGGATAAAAAAGAGTATAAAAAAAGACGAGGATAGAAAAGATTATAAAAAGAGTAGGATAAAAGAGTAAAAAAGAGGAGAGAAAAGAGTACAAGAAAAGAGGACGATAAAAAAGTATAAAAAAGAGGAGGATAAAAAAGTATAAAAAAGAGGAGGATAAAAAAGAGTATAAAAAAGAAGAGGATAAAAAGCATATGAAAAGAGTAGGCTAAAAAAAAGAGCATAAAAAAGAGGAGGCTTAAGAGTATAAAAAAGAGTAACAAAAAGGAGGAGGATTAAAGAGAGTATTAAAAAGAAGAGGACCAACAAGATCATAAGAAAAGAGGAGGAGAAAAGAAAGAGTATTAAAAAACAGGAGAATTTAGACATCCTCCACTTCTGCCTTCCTTCCACCACACTGCTTGGATAACCTGTCACGCCTCTTGCTGGCCTCACAGATTAGTTTTTTTTTTTTTTTTTTCATCTTGGATTTGATAACCTTAAATAAAAAAATAACTAAGATTTATTGGAATTAAAGTCTTACTTTCAATAATTTAACCACAGTATAGAGGAAACAAGAAATTATAATCTGTCTGTCAACCTCAGGCATTATTTAATCTTAATATCGAGGGGAAATAAAAATAATAATAATAATAATAATAATAATAATAATAATAATTTCCCATTGTCAGTGCCTTTTCTCCATAACTAGACCTAAAAATCTCATCCCTCGATCGTAAATATTGGACTGTAACAAGAGATTAACACTAACTTGTAATATAGTCACGAAGAAGTGCTAAGGAAAGTATGTGTAGCCGTAGCATTGTCCTTTTCCCCCACTTAGCTACGAAATAAGTTGCAAGAGAACGAAAATTTGGGCCAAGTTAAGGTGAAAGGAGCATAGCAGATGAAAATGGTGTTAATTATTGTGGTCGTGTTAAGGTGTGTTAAGGCAGGTATCTATCCATCCACAGAGCCCGGAGTGAGTCTTCCTCGAGTGATACTTCAACTCTCACTCCTCCTTGACCCCTCCACCCACCCTCGGCCTTCTCAGATTCGCGGGAACTGAGTGAGGCGGAGTGCGACCGTGAGATGTTGAAGGGGGAGGATGGAAGGGCTAGAGGTCCTGCTTCCTCGAGTAGTAGGGACGTGGAGGAGAGCATCAAGGCGGAGTTAGAGGAGCTGCTTCACAGGTACGAACACCAGCAGCAGCGGGAGGAACAGAAGAAGCAGCAGCAGCAGGAGAAGCGACCACCCGCAGAGAAGAATCCTTACACTATCAACGTATAGCAATGATGAGAACACACGACATGCTCTGTTCACTTTCATTTGGACTAAAATTGCCGTTTCTGTAGCTACAGTGATGAGGTGCGACAGTAAATTAACACTAAATGGTGCTACGCAGGAAGAAGTGCTGTGAAATGAATGTACTGTATATGCACAACACTGTCTTTTTCTGCCACTGAGCTCAGTGAAATACGCAACAAAAAAGACGAAAATCTGGGCCAAGTTTAGGTGAAGAAACTATAGTTATCTTGATGCTCCCAGCCACTGCCAAAACACACACACACACACACACACCATATAAAACCATTGGACAAGATCGTTTTTGCCTCTTGCATCCGCTGGCGTGTTTATATGTTCCGTTCCTGACACCAACAGACAACGTTACGGAAGCCAGGAAGAAATTTTGATGGTGAAGGGGTTAATGAAGGCCACGCCAGACCTCTCTAGTTGGAAAAGAAAGAAAGAAAACAGAAAAATGAGAGAAAAAAAGGAAACGGAGAAAAAAGAAGAAAAAGTGGTGAAGGAGAGAGAATAAGGGAAGCAAAGGAAAGTCGTGGGAATAAATGGCTCAAGAGTAACGCAGTGATTGGCTGGAGACACTCACAGAATGGCAGACACAGAGACATAAAACCTTCTATTTCACTGCGTCTGCGTCACACTTAGGGCATGTCCGTCACTGCCCTCCACCCCTGCCAAAGTAGCTAAGAGTAGCGTCCTAGGCCAGAGATAACGAGCTTCTCTCAGCTTAGAAATATTAACTAGGAGAGGAAAGCAAGGTGAAGAGGTGAAATACTAGATGATTTGGTCCTTGAATGCATATAGGGCTCACTGCTGCCTTCAACAAAACTGCTCAAACTCCTTAACAGCTCTGAATAAGTGACTCATTTTTATACACAATTCTATCTTCCACTCTTACACGATGCTTCTCTCGGTATGTTTCAAGGCTGTGTTTCCGACGTCATTTTTGTCACAGTACACGAAAATACCCAAGAATATTCGTTGTGACGTGTGACGTAAGTATGTGTACGTTTATATGTTGTCATAGTTACTGAGTCAATGGATCTTGTAAAAAATTATAGACGGTACATTGCACATTTTCAATAAACATTCCACCAATTTTAGACAATAAAGAGATTTCTGTTTTACCCTTATATACAATACTATCACAATCACTGTACCCTTTTTACTCTAACTTGACCTAAAATTACCATATCCACCTTGAATGCTCAGTTGCAATAATAGCAGTAGAATATAATGCTAGTCAAGAAGTGCTGTGGTAAGCACGTAGAGCTGTAATGCTATCTTTTTCAGTCGCCGTGCAATGTGAGGCTAATTGCAAAAAGATGCAAAATTTGGGCCAAGTTAGAGTAAAAGTAGTATATGTTCTTTACCCGCCTTGAGAAAAGGGAAGTGGAGGAGAAGATTGGAGATAGACCAGGGGAGGAGATATTGGTGGCACACACACACACACACACTGAACCACCATGATCCATTACCTTGCCCATACACCAACCCTATCTTCCACCTTCCTCTCGATAGGGGCGTAAAGAAATCGGTGATCATGATAGTACACACAAATCACAAAATCTTGAAGACAATAGTAAAGCTGGCTATAGCTGAGAATATTATTGGTACTGTATTTTGGTTATCATATAGACGTGGTACACCAAGTTAAAATATTACCTGATGGTACTTTCGCTTATGGAAAGGTATGTCTGTGAGGTGAGGCCAGGATTCCAGGGGTTTGAATGGTGAACGAATAAGTGTGTGCCCATTTCACTGGATGAACTGCTGTTTAAATATTCCATTATCATATTCTTTTCCTTTTCTTTTTTCTTTTGGGAGGAAGAAGGAACCAAAGGTCGCGAGCCTGCAATTATTGTTCCTTCCAAGAAAAAAACAAAATACAAGAGAGAGCCAAATTCAAGATCCGATCATTTCGAGATGCCTGGACACAGCGTTTGAAAGACTGGAGATCAAAGGAAGCAGGAAATACAGACAGAGGGAGACAGTTCCAGAGTTGACCTGTTGCATAAATGAAGGACTGGGAGTAACAGTTAACTCTTGCATTAGGGAGCTGGACAGAGAAGGGATGAGAGTTTGCTGCTAGACGGGTGCTACGCGCCCGTTGCAGAGGTGGAGGAATGCATGCAGACAGTTCAGAGGAGCAGGGACCATTGAAATAGCGACAAAAAAAAAGGATGCAACAGTGTTGCGGAGAGACGGAGGTTCAAGGGAGCCAGTAAGAGGAGGAGAGTTAATGAGACGAAAAGCCTTTGACTCCACCCTATTAAGAGCTGTATGTGAGGAGCCTCCCCACACATGAGAGTTATACTCCACACAGGGGCGGATAAAACCCCTGTATAAAGTCAACAATTGTGCAGAGGTAAAGAAGGAACGGAGTCGGCCACGCTCGACATGTATCAGCTCTAGGCTTGTATGATTCCCCCCTTGGGGGGCTTCTAGTTGCTCCTGCTTCGCATGTATTTATCTACTTTTCAATTTTCATTTATCTTCTTGTTATACTTCCGTTCATTTTTCCATTTTTCCTCTTGTCACTCCCTCTTTTCTTCCTTCCTCTTATCATTCTTTGAGTATTTGCTTCATCTTCATTTTCCATTTTTTCTTAGTCTCTTATATTTTGACGTTTCCGTATCCATCCCTTTTTTCTTTTCCTTCTTTCTTATTTACCTCTCCATATGTCCTCTCCCATTCTCTCTCTCTCTCTCTCTCTCTCCTTTTGCCCACTTCTTTCATCCTTCTCACCTCTACCTACATCCACGTCATCTCTTCCCTCTCCGTTGTCTCTTTTTCTTAACCATGTCAATGCAGTAATGTCTTAGTCATTATTTCCTCCCTGTTTTCACACGATTAGCAGATACAGCTTCCATTAATCACTCTATTACAAGACGTTGCCCTGATACTCATAACAGAAATATAATAAATAATAAATAAATAGTCTGGTATACGCTTTTTACAGTAACTTGGCCTAAAATTGCTCTCTCCATCTTGGATCCTTAGTTGTAACAAGAGACAAACACTAGAGTATCAGGCCCGTCTAGCAACAAACTCTCATCCCTTTTCTGTCCAACTCTCTAATGCAAGAGTTAACCGTTACTCCCAGTCCTTAATGTATACAACAGGTCAACTCTGGAACTGTCCTCCTCTGTCTGTATTTTATACGTCCTATGATCTCCAGTCTTTCAAACACAGTGTGTCCAGGCACCTCGAAATGAATGGATCTTATTTGGCTCTCTGTCGTACTGTTTTTTGCTTTTTCTTAGGAGGGACGATTTGCGGGCTCCTGGCCTTTGGTTCCTTCTTCCTTTGCATTAAAAAAACAAAGTGTTATGGAAAGGCTGTAAAGCTGCAGGATTGCCTGGTTCACCCACTGAGGTATGTGAAATAAACTGCAAAATAGGATATGCAGGCCAAGTTAAGGTGAAAAGAGTATATCACCAAGATTTTAATACTAATTGTGCACTCGAGCTGAAAAGACTGATTTTCTTTATAATTTTCTTTCGTTAACCCCTTCGTTAAGACAGGCCTGTCGAAAGTGAAAGGAGAATCGTCTGATGGTGTCTGTCTTGCGCTACCTGGTCATCCCTTACACCCACTGTCACCTCCACACCAGCAGACTGTGCCATGCCAGCAACACATAAGATCCTACCAAGTGTTTATAGTGTAGAGCTATCTACGGCCCCGCTGTATATGACACCCACCCACCGGACGTGGGGTAATGGAAATATGTAGTAGTACAGTAATAGTAATAGACTATTACAAGGTTTTCAAGGTAATAGTAATAGTAATAGATCACAAGTTCCTGGCTGTAATAGTAATTGTGACAGTAATAGAAGGCAAAGTAATAGATAACTGTATATTACTTTCCCATTACACACACTTCTTTAATCCCGTTTACCATAATCAATAAAAACAGCCATCTCACCTTGGTTACCTATTGGCTGCGCTCCAAGCTGCAGGTACACCACAGGAGACCGTGCAGAATGGAGAGTGGTCAGCAGGCCATCAGATGATGTAGACGTACTTGTGCATTCCGTGGAACAGCCTCCCAACGATAATGAAAATAAAAACCATTTTCTAACTATCTATCTATCTATTGCCAGACGCCTTAATCCCGTACGGGGTGGCCACAAACAAATTGCCTCCACGTCACCCTGTCTCCCGCCATTTCACTGCCCTGCTCCCAACTCACATCCCCCTCTCTCATATAACTCTCCACTCCATCCCTCCATCTCATCCTCGGCCTCCCCCTCCCTCTTCCCCCTCCACCTCACTCACATACACTCTCTTCGCCAGTTTCTCACCCTCCATTCTCTCCACGTGGCCAAACCACCTCAGTGTGTTCCTCCTAACGCTTCCTATCACATCCATATCCATACCACAATGCTCCTTTATATCCTCATTTGTCAGCCTGTCCCTCCATGTGACTCCACAGGCTCCTTGCAATTTCCACTGCTCTCACTCTTGTGTACTTCCAACAACGTCCAAGCTTCACTTCCATACGTTAGAGTCGGTATCACAATACTGTCATGTAGTAACTTTTTCACTTCCATGCTCACTTCCTTGTTTCTTATCACTGCTTTCAAGGAACCAGCAACCTTTTTTCCTTGTTGTACCTTTTCAAGCACTTCACCCTCCAAACTTCCATCCTTACTCATCACACTCCCCAAGTACTTAAACGTACTCACATTTTCCATTTCCTCATCATCCAGTCTCACTGTACAGTCACCGACTTCCCCTCTCAAAGACCATCACTTTACTCTTCCCTACAATCACCATTTTCGATTTAATTAAAACCGTTATCGTAAATACCATATTAATAATAATAGTAACACTAATAGATGACAAAGTAATAGTAATTGTAAACAGATGACCACTAAAGTAATTATAATAGTAATATAATAGAGATCAATAACAGTAATAGTAATAGTAATAGAAACCCAGTAATATACCCCATGTCTGACACCCACACCCCCACACCAGTAGAAAGAGCCGTGCCAGCAACACACAACATCCTACCAAGTGTTTCTAGTGTAGTGCTATCTACGGTCCCCCTGTATATGACACACCCCCACACCAGCAGACTGAGCCATGCCAGCAACACACAAGATCCTACCAAGTGTTTCTAGTGTAGTGCTATCTATGGCCCTCCAGTATATGATACACCCCCACACCAGCAGACTGAGCCATGCCAGCAACACACGAGATCCTACCAAGTTTTTCTATGGTCCATCTATTTTATGAAGAGCGTTTGGGCGTTGTCCCTCTTAGGGAGTCCCCGTCCCACAGTGTTGCCATACTTTGTACTGGGCAACTTAATCGGATTAGAATAAAGGCGCTAGTGACAACTCTCCCTCTCAGCACACCACTCTCCTCTCTCTCTGCATACAGAAATTACATTTTTTATAGATTTATTTCTATAAAAAGTCTATACATTTTTATGAATTATTAGAATTTGAGGAAAAGCCTCCAGACTGACTGTCTGCCTTGTTGCTATCTTAATCATTCCCTTTCTCCATGACCTTTCCCCCAACTCTCTGTTTCTGTCTGTCTGTCTGTCTGTCTAACATTATTTTTTATTATGACTGTGATTTTCTCCTTAAAGTGTGATGTTTATTTGTGGTTTATAACAGCTTTTGAGGGAACAATTATAGGTCCTCTGTTTGCCTTCTCTTCTAAAAAAATACTTATTTACGTTGTAAATAAGTTCTTTTTCTCTCCTGTGGAGCACACGAGAGCGAGTAGCAAGAGTAAGAGCATCCATCTCAGGTGGCGACCAGAGTGGAAATGACCTGGATTAACACGGTCACTCTACCCTTACAAGCGTGGCAACGTTGGAAAGCAACGTTGCCAAGTGATGTGGTATTTATAAAAAGTAATTGCTATTAAAAGAAAATAAGAGGCATTTATAACACTATATAGCCTTATTAAAGAATTAAATATATATACTGTATACTGTAAGGAATTGTTGAACATACAGGATGGAAGTAATGCGAGTATAAGTGGCTGGGGAATGGCTGGGAGAAGGAGGGAGGTGAGAAGATAGGAAGAAATCAGTAGGATAGAAGTTGTGGAAGCAATGAAGAAAGTTAAATTGGGGAAAGCCCCAGGAATTGAGGTAGTGTGTGGTGAAATGCTGAAGCATTGGGGAGAGATAGTAATAGAATGGATGTGGAAGATGTGCAGATTGGCCTGGGAGGAAGGTAGAGTCCCGGAGGATTGGAAATCAGGTATAATTATTCCCTTGTACAAAGGAAAAGGGGAAAACGAAGTGTGTGGTAATCATAGGGGCATTTGTCTTCTTAGTATAATAGGAAAAGTGTATGCTAGGATACATATTGACAGAGTTAGAGAAAGAACAGAGGAATTAGTTGGAGAAGAACAGGGAGGCTTTAGGAAGGGAAGAGGTTGTGTAGATCAGATATTCATTCTTAGATCTTTAGTGGAAAAGTTTCTACAGAAGGGAAAGAACTTGTCTGCAGCTTTCATGGATTTGGAGAAAGCATATGACAGGGTGGATGGACAAGGATTGTGGAAAGTATTAAGAATATATGGAGTAGATGGGAAGTTGTTGAATGCTGTGAAGAGTATGTATGATGGTGCTAAGGCTGCAGTGCATGTGGATGGTGAACTAAGTGAATTTTTCTCTTTGAAGGTTGGGTTGAAACAGGGATGTGTCATGTCTCCCTGGTTGTTCAATCTGTACATGGTTGGGGTAATAAAAGAGGTACAAGGTAGTGTAGTGGATGTTGGAGTGGCCCTGGTGAGAGAGGATAGTGTTTGGAAACTCCCTATACTGTTGTTTGCAGATGATACTGTGTTGTTGAGTGAAGACGAAGGGGAGCTGCAAGGCTTGGTGGATGAGTTTGGGAGAGTGTGTAAGAAACGGAATCTAAAGGTGAATGTAGGGAAGAGTAAAGTGATGGTCTTTGAGAGAGGTGAAGTCAGTGAATGTACAGCGAGGTTGGATGGTGAGGAATTGGAAAATGTGAGTACGTTTAAGTACTTGGGTAGTGAGATGAGTAAGGATGGAGGTTTGGAGGGTGAAGTGCTTGAAAGGGTACAGCAGGGAAGAAAGGTTGCTGGTTCTTTGAAAGCAGTGATAAGAAACAGGAAAGTGAGCATGGAAGTGAAAAAGTTACTACACGACAGTATTGTGATACCAACTCTAACGTACGGAAGTGAAGCTTGGACGTTGTTGGAAGGACACAAGTCAAGAATGAGAGCAGTGGAAATGTGTTATTTAAGAGGAGCCTGTGGAGTCACATGGAGTGACAGGCTGACGAATGAGGATATAAAGGAGCGTTGTGGTGTGGATGAGGATGTGATAGGAAACGTTATGAGGAACACACCGAGGTGGTTTGGCCACGTGGAGAGGATGGAGGGTGAGAAACTGATGAAGAGAGTGTATGGGAGTGAGGTGGAGGGGGGAAGAGGGAGGGGGAGGCCAAGGATGAGATGGAGGGATGGGGTAGAGAGGTATATGAGAGAGACCAACTGTGACCAGGGGATTAATATATCCATGTGAATCAGTATTCTTTAATTCTTCCCGCGAGTCCAACTGTGACCAGGGGATTAATATATCCATGTGTATCAGTATTCCTTCAATATTTATTTAGCTTGTAAAGTTTTCATATGTCTGCTGATGTAGATCCTCATTATTATTTTGTTTGGGTTTATTCACAGTGAAGAGTAATGAGTCTCAGTTCATAATGCTTACTAAATTTTTGGTTATTTCGAGTTTGAGTTTTGCTATCCTTTAAGGAGTGGTACCAACGACACTGAGTGGCCCGCAAGGTGTCCTAATATCTAACTGCTCACGCCCTCTCAAAATCAGATCACGCTACCACATTTACCATAAACTCTTAATAAGATTACGCTACCCTATTTCTCTTAATCGCTAAAATTCTCAAATATCATGCTACCCCATTTTCCATAATCTCTAAAATTCCAAGCATTACACGGGTGACTAAATTTCTGAGTGTTACACTGGTTGCATAAATGGTGGGCTCTAAAATTTTGATCATTACAATGGTGGACAGTGGTGGCCTAAAAATCTCTGGTATTACAAGTTAACTATTGTTCACGTATTATTGATGGTTTTTGAATATTTTTAATTCTATGTTTGCACTAGGTGTTGTCTTTTTAATATATAAAGATGCAGCAATATGATATATTCCTCTATACATTATGTAGGATAATATCCAAGCATATAAAGATGAGTGAGTAAGTTTGCTGATGACGTTGGATACATGAATACCGAGTGTTTACATATTTTGCCCACGGATTTTGAGCTTGAGTTGGTTGCTTATATCCATTATTATGCTAAGGTGGCTTCCCTGGGGATATATCAAGGCCTACTCCCTGTAATCACTATATAGGTTACTGTTTGTTGAAAATCCATAACTTAGACCTCTAACTGGAATATGAGCACCATCAATCTTAGTGTCTTACCTAGCGGCAAAACATGAGGTCCAGCTTCTTATCTAATGTACGGTACTTTACTTCCACTTTATTTATGAAAATATCCAGTTTCCTTAACAGTGTCTCATTCAGTGAATTTTACAGTATGGCAAATCTTTTTATTAATGTGAAAACTACACGTAAAATGAATATACCTTACCTGGTAAAGTCGCTGGCAGATCGGTTCGCTCTTCTGACCTTATTTTCCCATATTTTCCTTCTTCCCGGATCTCTAGGGAATCGGAAAAGGTGCATACGAGGTCTAGTTCTGTTTGTACATCCATATGCAGGACAACCAACCATATTTACAGGCAAAAAAAGAACCAGCAACACAGCATGTCACATCTTATTTAGCACCAACCAATAGTCTGATTTGTCAACATTATCATTTGGCACTTATGACGGTTTTTACGCAAGCAATCAAATACAGTAGATGTGTAGAGATTTATATTTAACATAAGTCTTCATTTGCTCAAATAAGGAATATACCTTATAATTAAAACGACATCTTGTTAAGCAATTAGTCACATTCCTCAGTGGGTGGCAAGATATACTCCATGACAAATCTGCAGACAAGTTTCTTGACGTTGGACCCATCATGGCGCCCATGAAATCCAACCAATCAGCAAGCAGCAAAAAATATTGGCTGTCCAGTCTCTCTTGTTAGGCTCATTGAGATTACCATGATGGAGACGACGAATGCGGGTGTTTCAATATGGCGGCTGTAAGTCACACGATCGCTGAGGCAATAGCCCTCCATGTTATAGAGCTGAGTGATGAGTACACAGACACACAAAAGACAGTGAGTTCATGTCAAGTTTCCCCGCCTACCCGGGATAGACTCCTCCTCCATCCCACAGTGCTACGTCACTATGGTAGAAGCCACGACGATGAGGTGGCGGTTGGGGGGATGCGTGTATCAACACTGGGCGGGAGGAGGGAAATTTCACGGTTGTGGAGGTGGTGGTTGGCAGGAAGAGTATATACTCTATTTTTTTTAAGTATTTACACTGTGTGCACACCTGGACTGTGCCTGCACTGAAGTCTTCAATCTTTCCCCTTGCGGCCTTACCTACCCACCCTCCCACGAGGGAATTTCAACTCGATTTGTGCGCTTCTCTCTTCTCTCTCTCTCAGTAATGATAAAAATAATGAGCATATCTTTTTGCTAAAATATGTGAACAGCTTTACTGGAGAAAAACTAAAGTAAATAGCAAGAAATGTATTTCCACATGCATAAACCCGTATGCTATGACATTACTGCATAACTCAATATCTCTAAAGAGTTGCACTACCATTTTTTGACTATTTCTTTGTTGAAGTTGCAGTAGTAGTTCAGATGAACTTTTGAGGCATCTGGAACAAATAAATGTGTAACTGAAAATGTATTACCCATACAGTTCAGATTATGTGTTGGCTTTATTTGGTTAATATTAATATGACCGAAAATTAACATATTTGTCCAGAAAAATTACCTAGGTTGTGATTAAGTGACTGACTGCATCAATAGTGGTCATTTTTGTGTGTACGGTATATTTCAAATATAGTTTGTGATAGCGGCTGTGTGGTTTCGGGTGTTGGGCGGAATTTTTTACTGGGCTATATTCCCTTTCCTTGGGGGAAGCAGCCTAGGTATATAGATAGATAGATATTCAGGAGCACAGGAAGAGCTCATTAGCCCCTCATTTTTATTAGTTTATTGGTCACTCTCATCTTAAATGTCAGGACCAGCTGCCTAGCCCCGGGCTTCTACGCCCCTCATGGGTCAACGTAAGATTGGATGATGGATGGATGGATATTTTTGCAGACAGCTGGTTAGTATTATGCTGTGCAAGCTATGACTGTTAAGATTATGGAAATAACACATAAAAAAGTATCTTTATTTTGTGATAGTAATAGAGTGGGTAAGGTTGTCGAGTGACCTATTTTACTGGGCTATATTCACGAGCACACGTAGGTAGAGGTCGACTAGCGCCTCATCTTCATTACTGTAGTTTATTTCTGTATACAACTGGTTAATATTCTGCTGTACAATATGTATGCATGTTTTGCCAATATTAAAATGATTGAAGTAATACAAGTATACTGTCTACTTTGTGATAGCGGCAACGTAGTTGGGTGGTCAGGCTATGATATTCACGAGCACGGGAAAAGCTCACTGGCGCCTCATCCTGTTAGTTTATTTCTATATACGGCTAATTATATTCTGCTGTACAATATCTGTGCAAGCTATGCCGATTTTAGGAATATTTAAACAACACAGAAGAGAATAGTTAAGTGCAATATGCATGAATATATACAAGCACAGATATTACTTACTTGAATTACTTGAAGAAGTCTAGAGGCCAAGGCCTCACGGTCGTGGTGGTCCACCGCTGCGCCCCAGTCCTGTGTCCCTTTGTTTGAGGTCCAGCTGGTCCGGGAAAGAGTTTGAGGCTGCCCTGCTGAGTTGGGTGTAACCCGGGACAGGAGGTTCGTCTGGTATCTCCACCAGGAATCTGTCCAGAGCTCTCTTCAAGACCTCTACCAAGCAGCCCTTTTTGTCTCTCAGTTCTTTGGGGAGACAGTTAAAGATTTTTGGTCCATTTATGCTGAAACTATATCCTAAGAGGGTTTTAATCTTGTGTGGTGCCTGGCTGGGTGGTGCTCTTCTTGCACACTGCCGTCCAGCACAGTTACTTGTGTAGAACTATTCCTGATTGATTTGGAACTAGTCCCTCCAGGATCTTCCAGACACAGATGGCCATATATCTCTCTCTCCCTCTTTGCTGAGAGTACATTTTCAGGGATTTTAGCCTGCTCCAATAATCAAGTGACTTCATTCCTCTGATCTGGCATGTGAAGAGACGCTGGACAGATTCTAGGGCTTGAATGTCTGCAACCTTATGGGGTGACCAGAGCTGGCTGCAGTAATCCAGGATGGGTTGGACAAGAGCCTTCCATAGGGTTACAAGGCATTCCGCTACTCTTGTACCGAAAGTTCTTAGTATCCACCCAGCTACTTTGCTTTCTTTACTGTTTCTTGAATGTGGTGCTGAAATTTTCCATCTTCACTAAGATAAACTCCTAGGCATTTGACTTCACTGCTGGTGCTTATGGTTTGTCCATCTTCAGTGTAGATTTCTGTATAGCTTTTTAGATTTTCTAAGGGAGCACATCTGAGCAGCTCAAATTTATCACTGTTAAGGACCATGTTGTTTTTCCTTGCCCAGTTATATACAGTATTCAGATCCTTTTGTAGTTCCTTCACTTCCTCTAGTGATTTGGCATTTTTACTAATGTTTGTCTCACCAGCAAATGATAAGAGTGTAGAGTGTTGAATCTCTTCATCAATGTCCATTATCAGTACAAGGAAAAGAAGTGTCCCCAATACTGAGCCCTGCGGTACTCCGCTAACTACTGGTCTTTCTGATGATGACGCTCCATTTGCTTTGACAGTCTGGCTTCTGGAGGACATGAAGTTATGCAACCAGATGCCAAGATTACCAGTGATTCCCAAGGTTCTCAGCTTGTGGAGGAGTATTCCATGATTAACCCTGTCAAAGGCCTTGGCAAAATCAAGGAATACCACATCCACGTTATTGCCAGCCGCCAGTTGGTTTAATAGGTGATCGTGATGATGTAGCAGCTGAGAGAGACATGACCTCCCTTTACGAAAACCATGTTGACTATTGTTCAATAACTTTTGGTCCTCTAGGTAGTCAACAATATGGTTCCTTATAATCTTTTCAAATATTTTGATTATGTGGGAGATGAGGCCACTGGACGATAGTTTTTGGAAAGACCTCTTTCTTTCCCTTTGTGTATTGGCGTTATTGTGACTCTTTTCAGGTCTCTGGGTATTTTCCCTGTGTCCAGTGATCTGTGCCAGAGAAGGTATAGGGGTCGTGCAAGAGTGTTTTTACATTTCTTTAGTAGTACTGCTGGGATTCCATCCAGACCTGGTGCTGAACTAGACTTTAACTCATCAATTGCCTTGATAACATCCTCCTCACTGAAGCTAATGTCTGTCAGGGTATGTTGCTATTGTCTGGGTGGGTCAGTCCTAAAGAAAAGTTGTGGGTCATGGATGATCTTTGTGTTGTCCAGTTTACTGTAGACTGCTTCATATTGGTTAGCAAGAATGTGGCATATTTCATGTGGGTCCATTACCAGGTCACCTTCTGACAGCAGAGGCCCAATTTAAGATTTAGTTCTGGAGTACCTTTTTGTATATGAGAAGAAATACTTGGGATTACTCTTGATTTTTGTCACAGCCTTGGTTTCTTCTCTCTTTTGTTGATCGTCATAAGAGTCTTTTAGCTTTCTCTCAGTTTCTGTGGTTTTTAATTCTAGTTTTGCTTTTCTTTGCACATTGGTTGTTAAGTTTAGCTTTTTTCGTACAGATGTCCTTTTTCTCATTAGTATTTTTCTGGTCCATGGTATCGCTTTGTTTCTAGTTGATCCAGATGTCTTCTTTGGTAGTATCAAGTTCATGCACACTTGAAGGAGTGTAGACAGGAATGTTTCCAGTGTACCATCAACATCTTTGTTTTCTAGGGCCATATCCCAATTTGCCAGTAACAGGTTTTCATTGACTTTGTCCCATTCAATATGGTCATGGAAGAAGTTTAGGGCACCTAGGTCTTGAGTCTTTATTTTTGTATCAGATATTTTCCTTCTTTTCTGCAATGTGTTCTTATTTTGATGAGATTGTGGTCTGACCAGACAGTTTTCTATAACTGGTAGAAATGTATTAGTTCACGGTTATTTGTGAATACTAGATCTAATACATTTTCACTTCTTGTGGGTTTCTCAATGACTTGGGAGAGGAAGTACTTGTCTGCAAGGTTTATTAGACCATTTGCTTGTTCTTGTTCATTATGTGTGCCCCCTGTTATTTTTCTTGATGGCCACTGTATTATGGAGAAGTTTAAGTCTCCTGTTATGATTATGTCTGGTACTGGTGCTGAGAAGGAATCAAGTGCCATTTCTACTGCTCTAGTTGCAGTCTGGAAGTTTTCCTTGGTGCAGTTTGGAGGACGGTATATACTGACCAAGACTATGGCTATTCCCTTGATATAGATAATATTTACTTCAACTTGCCCATTCGAGAATGAGAGTAAAGTATCAACAGTTGAGGCCAGGTCATTTCTTATATAAGTTATGACACCCCCATGATTTTGCCCAATCCTCTCAGTTCTGAATGATGTGTAATTTTCTAATTGTATCTCTGCATCATATATTTCTTTTGAGAGGTGTGACTCTGTTAAGGCAATAAAGGCATACTTTTCCTCTTTGGATACTTCTGAGATGAAAGGTACCTTGCTTTGGTCACATTTTGGGTACAAGCCTTGAATTTTGCCTAACAGGACATTTTCTAGTATGCTTTGACCTCACTTAGCCAGGAAAACATCTGGATCTGGGGATTCTGGGGTAGAAAGGACTGAGGTTGGTTTTGGATCTGAGCTGGCTGATTTGCTGTCATGTACCAGTAGTTTGTTATTATGGTAGATTGGGCCTCCATGGCTTTTGTGAGGGTATCTAAAGTTGTTGTGAAAAATATTTAATGGTTCTGGTAAACATATCGGGGCCCTCTCTCTGGGCACCAAAATGTGAAAAATATTTAGTGTATACAAGTCGATATCCCTGTTGGGGCACCGCTATGTAAGAAATTTCAGGTATTTCCTAATAAACAACTCGTATTTTGTTACTCTTCCCTAAAGTTGTAAATTCAAACAAGTTAGGGTTAGGTGAACTGTAACTTATCCTTAACTCACATACAATAACTATTTCTCTTCTATCTCTTAGCTAATGCTCCCTTGAATTGGCCAATTCGTAAAGGTTACTTAGCTAGTGAAGAGGGAGTGTCGGACAACCGATGACGATGGGGTTGCTTTGTGTAATTGCTTGAGCAATCAAGCATCCTGAAGGTGCTTACGTACAACCGTGCTAGCTTGACTATGACTTCGAGCAGAGTGCATGAACGTGGCAGGCCCCAGTTCCTCATAGAAATGTGGGTTGCCAACTACTAATAAATTACAGTACAGTATACTCGAGTTTGGGGAGGCAATGGACATGATTGTGTGCAACACATATTTTAGGAAAAGAGACAGTAGGTTAATTACATATGAGTCTGGGGGAAATAACAGTCAGATAGATTATTTTCTAATTAGGAGGGCCGATAGGAGGTTAGTGAGGGATGTTAAAGTTATAGGAAGTGAGGAGTGTGTGCAGCAGCACAAACTATTGATTTGTGATATGGTGCTTAAAGAACAAGTGATGAAAAAGAGGACTTATGTACCTAGGAGGAAAATATGGAAGCTGAAAAACCAAGTAGTAAGGGATGCCTTCTATAGTGAGTTGAGGAGCGTGGTGGCTGAACAGGGAGCTGTAGACAGAGGCGTTAATGAACAGTACAGAGCCCTCAAGAACAATTTCTTGAGAGTTACTGATGTAACATGCGGCTGGACAAGAGGACCACCAAGACATAAGGTAACTTGGTGGTGGGATGAGGGTGTAGAAGCTGCAATTAAGGAGAAAAGAAGGCTTTTCCGGGAATGGAAGAAGGGTGGTAGCAAACAGGAATATTTGGCTGCCAAGCGTAGGGCTAGGAGAGAGGTATACAGGGCAAAGTCTGAGTCACAGAGACAATTACTTGATAACCTAAATCATGGGGAAAGGAAAAATATATTTAGGGTGGCAGGTCAGGTGAAGAGGGATAATCAGGATATCATAGGTGAGCAGTGTGTGAAGAATGATAAAGGAAGGGTAGTGGTGAACAGTGAGGATATTAAAGATGCATGGAGAGAGCATTATAACCGGTTGTTGAATGAGAAGTTTGACTGGGACAGGGAAGGTTTGGAGCCAGCAGATCCAGTGTCTGGCCCTTGGCCTTTGATTGATACTGCTACTGTGAGTGAGGCAATAGGCAGGATGAGGGTGGGGAAGGCAGCAGGTGTGTCTGGGTTGACTGCCGAAATGTTGAAGGCCTCAGGTGATATAGGGGTGAGTTTAGTCACTGACCTGATAAATAGGATTATTTATGAGTATGTTGTCCCAGATGATTGGCTGAAGAGTGTAATTGTAAATGTGTATAAAGGGAAGGGTGATGCCCTGGAAAGAGGAAATTATAGAGGTATAAAGCTTTTAGATCAGATAATGAAGGTAATGGAGAGAGTTTTAGAAGGTATGATTAGAGAAAGAGTGAATATTGATGAGATGCAGTTTGGGTTTATGCCAGGTAGGGGGACCACTGATGCCATATTCATTGTTCGACAGCTTCAGGAAAAATATATTGGTAGGAGAAGGGATCTTTATTTTGTTTTTGTTGATTTGGAAAAGGCCTTTGACAGAGTCCCTAGAGAGGTGGTGAAGTGGGCAATGAGAAAGCTTGGCTTGGAGGAGTGGCTGGTTAGGGTGGTTATGGCCATGTATGTGGGTGCTCACACCCAGTGAGAGTGAATGGAGACTTGAGTGATGAGTTTTCCGCGAATGTTGGTGTGCATCAGGGGTCAGTCTTGAGTCCCATGTTGTTTATCATGGTACTTGAGGCCCTTTCACGTGACTTTAGAAACGGACTCCCGTGGGAGTTGTTGTATGCTGATGATTTGGTGTTGATTGCAGAGAATGAAAGGGAGGCGGAGGAAAGGTTTAGGAAGTGGAGAGATGGTATGGGGCAAAAGGGTTTAAGGGTAAATGCAGATAAAACAAAAGTGATGATATCTAGGGTTGATGGCGGTACTGTCAAAGACGAGGGAGAGTGGCCATGTGCAGTTTGCCACAAGGGCGTGGGAAGTAATTCCATCTTGTGCGGTGTGTGTGATAAATGGGTGCATAAGAGATGTAGTGGTATCAGAGGTAGACTGCGAGATAATGCTGATTTTATGTGTACGGCGTGCCGGGGTGAGCAGGTGGAGATCGTCAGACGTGAAAGGATTGAACTTGCTGGTGAATCTCTTGAGTGTGTGGAAGAGTTTTGTTATTTGGGAGACATGTTGTGTGCTGGAGGTGGGGCTGGAGCCAGCTCTGTGGCTAGGGTGAGAAGTGGTTGGAAGAAGTTCAGGGAGCTCTTGCCTCTCCTGACATTGAGAGGGCTCTCCCTACGTGCTAAGGGGTCTTTGTATGCAGCATGTGTTAGGAGTGTAATGCTGTATGGCAGTGAGACCTGGGCAGTGAAGGAGGAAGACATTCACCGGCTCAGACGTACAGAAATGACAATGATTAGGTGGATGTGCAGTGCGTCCCTGCGTCCAAGGCCTGGAGGGGCTGGGTTTACAATGGAAGAGTTGAGAGGTAGGATGGGACTGGAGTGTATTGGTGTTGTGATGAGGAGAGGTAGATTGAGGTGGTTTGGACATGTGGAGAGGATGGGGGATGATAATTGGGTGAAGAAGGTGAGACGTGTTAATATTGGGGGTGGGGTTATGAGGGGTTGACCGAGAAAGACATGGGACGAGGTCATTAAGTGCGACCTTAGGGTTAAGGGACTGAACAGGGAGGCTGCAATGGATCGTGCAGCGTGAAGAGCCACCATTAGGTGACCAAGGCTGACACATGCAAGCATGTTGGAGCCTTTAAAAATGAAACGAAACGAAACGAAGAGTTAGATTACATCATGATATGTACAGGGCAAATCTAACAAATTAATCTTGTTTTAATTAAACTAAAGCTAAACCAAATATTCCCTTTAACTATGTAAATATCTTAATTCCACATCTGCTTTACACAAAGATCTTTCCATCCTCACCCTGTTATCTAACACACAGACGCAGTTTAGGTCTGTGGAAAAGTCCATATAATTACATGTATTTACAATATATAGTTGTCCATGAGGGTTAAACGCAGTAGCATTTAATTTATCAATAACAGGAATTATTAAAGAGAACGTAATTTCTGGGTTATAAAAACCGCTTGAACAATTGACAACGGTCTCTTGTTTTCCTCTGCTTTTAACCAGGGATAACTCATACAAATTGCAGAGAATGCAACTGCTCTGGGGGAAAATATTTCCCACAATTTTGGGGCTGGTGGAAAATGATACACTGTATCATGTATATGACCCTTAGCCAAGAGTTCCCTCCATAAATCTCAAGAACCCTGTGCTGCGGCCCTTCTTGGTCGCGCATCCTGATCCATTTGATCTTCACCACCCCCTGAATCTGGAGTGACTGCTAACTCAAGGGGTACCAGTTTATCAATAGTTTTATACTGGTATGTCCCCTACATTTTATTTTTACAAGTCTCAGCACCCCCTCAGAATCTGGGTGTGTGGAGATCACTTTAGCTAATGGCCACTGGGATCTTTGTTGTTCAGTTTTCACTAAGACCACATCCCCTGTGTTTATAACAGATTTGTTGCTGGCAGCCTGAGCCCTATAAAACCTTTCTCTTAGGCTCAAAAGATATTCCTCGCTCCAATGTCTATTCCCAGTATCCAACACCCTTTTCAGACGTTGATATCCCTCCCACAGATGTTGTCCTAAATCATTATTTTCAATGTTAGGATCATCAACTTCTTCCTGGATATCTACACAAGGCATCAAATAGAGCTTCCTGCCATATAACATATGAGCCGGTGTTAAGGCCTCTAGCAAAATGCTAGTGTCATCTAGATAAGTCAGGGGTCTATTATTAATCCTGGTTTCAATTTCAGTTATTACTGTTCTTAATTCTTCTCTCGTGATCTTAGTTCTATGTAATGTTTTCATAAGGTAGTTCTTGACAATACCAATCATTCGTTCGGTAAATCCATTTTGCCAAGGAGCTCTTGGAGCTGTGAACTGCCAGGTACAATTTCAGATTCCCAGCGCCGACTTAACCTTTGGGTCATTCATTATGTTCAACAGTAAAGGTGCTTCTCCAATAAAATTAGTTCCGCTGTCGCTTATTAACCTGCGGCATCCCGTCGACATTCTTTAACATCCACACGTTTTGTCACTGCTAAGCCTGTCAACGTATATAAACGCGAATCAATTGCAAGGTCCCTAATTTGCACAATTTTCAATTTTCGTGAGAAATTTTTGGTACGAATACACGTGACACCTTCCTCTACAAGATGCCAGGCAGGGACAATGCCTTACCCAGCATGACCTCCTCCCCCCCCTGCACACCATTGTCTCAGCAATTCACCTGTTATCAATGACCTGGCCAGTAAAGCCATGTCATGCCACGGTACGAAATTCAGGGCCAGAGTGATTCCCCAGTCAATGACAAAGTGAAAGACAAACTTTACACAGCATTTAGAGGAAGAAACAGTCAGAAATGATGATCAGGCAATGTGGCAAAAAAAGGTCAGGTATGGTGATGAGTTAGTGAGTGAAATAATGCTTATAATGCCTATATTACTGCTTGAAAACCAAAATACTCTCGTACTACATATAAATTCGTACCAAGTAAACAAATGAATACCGTTTATGAGTGGTGTGAAATAGCTATCCTCCCATAGAACTCGTTTTCTTTGGTGCCAGCCTGTTAGAAAACCCAGTAAGGTAAGGAGGTACTCCTACCTGTATCGAGTATTTTAAACCTCAGGTGAGCGATTTCTCTATGAATTTTCGATGTTTCTCACCAAAAGCGGAGGTTTGAGCAAAAAAATTTTTTTTCCAAAAATGGTCGGGATTATGGGGAGTCAGTGGTGGAAAAGTGGTCGGGATGGGGCGGGCTAACTTGCCAGGATAAGACCTTCTCGTGGCAGATCTGCAAAAGACATTGAGAAATGTCTCTGAACTTAAGTCTTCTGCTACTTCTAGATGGACTGCCCTTGTGTAGGCACAAGTAAATAAACAAATGTAAACTTTATGGGGAGTTTCCTCACCTGTAACAGTTATAGCCCCTGTGTAGTCCACTCCTGTTACTTGGAAGGGGCGACTTACGTTCACCCTATCCTTTGGTAGGGCTGGTGGTCCAGGGTAGTTATAAGGTCGTTGCTCATATCTCCTACGTATGATGCAGGTTTTGAGATATTTTTTGATAACCTGTCTACCCTTAGGAATCCAATACTTTTCCCGAATTTAGGCTAAGGTCTGCGGCACACCTCCATGGAGAGTGGAATCATGGGCTTCTTTTATTATTAGTTGTACAAAGCATCCACTCTTGGGTAATAAAATGGGGTGTCTGGTTTGGATGGGCAAATCACCCTTTACCAGTTGGCCTCGACATCTTATCAGACCTTTTCCGTCTCAGAACAAGCCTAAATTCTTCATCAGCTTAGTCCCCTTTCCAGTGTCTTGGCCCAAAAGTTTATATATTTCCCAGTAAGAATTCCTTTGTATTCTTTTCAGCCAGTATACTAGGGGATCTAACTTCTGAAACTCCACTTTCTTATTAAAAAATTCAACAACCAATGTAAACTTTACATTAGAGAGACAAACAGCTGATGTGAGGGTTCGCTTCGTGATTGGTTGATCGTGACAAAGCCTCACTTGTACGATTCTCTGTCATTGGCTGAGCAGAAATCAGCTGATGACGGCCGATTTAAGGCATGTACAACTTACGACCAGGGTACGGCGCCGTAAAAAATGTTAATGAATACCAAACTCTGGTCAGAGATACGGCGCCACAGGAGTGCGTAATCTGAGTTGCTACATCTTGCTCAGGCACCTGAAATTACAACCGTGTTAGCGAATCCAGCTCTAGGCCTAGTAGCTGCGACCTGAGCGCCACCCAAGCTGCACCCTTCTGCCATACCTACGTCACCACTCACGGCGACCAATCACAGAGGACATGCGCAGAGCGAGGTTGAGGCGCGTTTTTGTGAGGCTCAGGCTTGAGCCTGGCTCGAGCCAGACTTAAGCCAAACGTCCATTCCTGTTTTTGCGGTGCCCAGGCTCTAGCCGGACTCGAGCCGCACTTGAGCCAGACTCAAGCCAAGTCGATCCACCCCTAGAGCTGGCTTGAGGTAGCCCGAGCCCGGGAGTGTGACGTCATATGTAAACAAAGATGGCGTCTTCCACTGTGTTATATGTGCTGTTCTCACTTTTTTTTCAATATGCCACGAGTATGTGGCTTGCACCGATTGATTTTGATATACAGATATGCTAGAATTTACAGCTGATGCACGTGAGAGAAGAACATGTGTAGCTAGAGTGAATTGGACAGCTCGTTTGTGGTGCAGATCAGATCAGATAGTGTTCACTCAGTATTGCTTTTGAATCAGCACTGGGCTGTTCATTGTCGTTTTTTTTTTTATGTTTTAAAATACGTTTTCTAGTGTTCCATACTTCACAGAGGTATTTCTTGTAGTGGTAGAATTTTTTATCTGCACCTTCTTTTGCATATAACTATGTTCTCTAAACTGCCTTCTTCTACCTCATGTTTACTTCTTATATCTTTTAATGCATTACAGTTTTTAAAGAAATGTTCAAGAGTTTCTTCTTGTTTTGTTACATAATTCACAATACGTATTTCCACCAATATACCTTGCTCTCCAGTTTAATTTTAAAGTGTTCGAGCAACATCTGTGCAGCAGTATAGAACCCTGTGTGTTTTCATAAAGTTTTTCTTCCTTAATGTCTAATTTTTTCTCTTTATAAAATATAATTGAGGATTTGTTTGTCAGTTCTTCTCTCCAACATTTTCTTTTTTTCATATTCATTTACCTTCTTCTCTATTTCATCCTTTTTTAAATTGTCCAGTTGGTTAGTATTTCTTATGCTGATTTCCTTCATATATTCCTGAATATTTTTTATCCATGCATCTTTTTTTTTCATACAGTTCTAAGAACACTTTTAATGCTAATGAATTATTTTCTTGCAGAAGAAAGCATACAATGAGTGGATGAGGAACAGAGGCGTCGAAGAAGCTGAGAGGAGGACAAGAGAGTTATATGTAGAGAGGAGGACAGAGGTGAAAAGATTAGTAAGAAGAGAGTGGATGAGGAATTTGGAAGGAATTTGAGTGCAAAGTGGAGGGAATGTAAGAAAATGTTCTGGAAAGAGGTAAAGAGAGCTACACAGGGTGCCAACGAAGTTAGTTGGGGTGTAAAAGATAAAAATGGTAGATTACTAGTGGAGAAGGGAGAAAAAGTGCACAGATGGAGAGAACATTTTAATGAACAGGTGGAGTCCCTCCACGGAACACTGGTCTGTACTGCTCCTGTACAAAATCAAGGAGAAGAGTAAAGGTTTCCTTGGTTACTCGCATATTTCTGAAGAAATCAATATCTTCTTTCTGATCCAGGTAATCACTGAAGCCTTTCTGCTTTCCATGTGATTCTCTGCACCAACCCAAAGGAACATAATGTAATTATAAAGTATGGTTTTGCTAATATTCTTAATATATATATATATATATATATATATATATATATATATATATATATTTTTTTTTGAGGGGGTGGGGGGACACATTGACCTAACAGCAAAGTAGCTCACTGAAGGGAACACCTGAATGTAAATGAGGGTCAATTTTTAGTTTCACACAACCACTGATCTTTGCATCAAATCTGAGTGTTTCCAATGGATTTTGGTGTGATTCATTTGATTTTGCCCTTCAAATCTATTGCCAAGCAATGGTTTCAAAGGAATGCATATTTTTGCAATCACCTTAGAATCCACTATTTCTTTTTAGAAATAAAGGTCAAAATGAAAAGAATCACACCCAAAACCATAGGAAACAGTCAGGTTTGATGAAAAAATATGTACTGTGGGCCTACTACTTATCCTAACCCAACCCAACCTAATGTAACCTAACCACCTAACCTAACCTAACCCAACCCAACTCAACCTAATGCAAGTATTATTCATTTGCGAGCAAAGTGCATAGAATGAAAAATGGTCTATATTGGCCCAGAACTTATTTGGTAAACTTATGTTTCTAAGAATCTCTGGTTGTGCGAACCTAAAAATTGTCCGAAATGAGCACTACAAGATACCCAATAATCACAAGGCAATGTGACCCTATGGCAGAAACTCCCCACACATTCAATACGTTGTTATCACAAATGAATGTCATCTTGATAATTCCTTTCCCCTGAAAGTATGCACTGATAAAGAGTTTATAATGCAGGTACAGTTCATGCAACATACAGGGAGTGCTGCCTGTTGCATGCACACCTGAATGAACCAGACATGCACTCATACAGCTTGTTGGTCAACTTAATACATAAATGGCCAATCATCTGCACCAAAAAGAAAAAAATATATATAAAAATATATAAATCTGGCAGGCACAACATCTGCATGATGAAGTTAGCTCATCTTCTACCAAACTGAATAAGGCATGCCAAACTCTTGTCTGGATGATCCTACATTCAAATTTTATCCAACCAACATATAGTCAGTTGCCTAGGCTCATCGTCCTTACCAAAATATTTGACAAACTCATTATCTGCTGCCAAGAAAACTATTGGCCTATGAAGCCTCTTCTCAGCTACCTAGTCACAAACAGACACTTATCAAAAACCGCCTTAAACTCATACTCCTGACATGATCTAACCAGTATCCGGTAATACAACCATATATATATTTTTTTTCAATGTGTAGATGGGAAGTGGGAGGTAAAAATGTGAAGATACTTGTGTTGGGGTATGTTCACCTTATACAATCTGCTTCAGACAATTATGGAAGTTTTGATGTTCCTTGATAGTAAAACAATGGCTATAAATTTACTGGCGCTGCCAAGCCTTATAAGTACCATACGTAAAATAAAGCAATAACCTATTATCAGACATTTACTCACCAAACTTTTGATATGTGTTAGATCTTACGAATATCAAAACCTAACCAGTCCATGATTCCAGTTGTTTCCTACCATCAACAACATAACTTTTTGACCACATTACAAACATGATGGTCACAAATGTGTTGTCTCCAGCATTATTATTAAGCTTGCTACCACTACACCATAATATCAATAAGAGTTCTGTCTACTTTCCCATACACTGTCACTGAGAGTACCTTGTTCCTAGGGTTCTCAACAAGCACGCCAAGTTTGTAAATTTAAAGCTTTCCTTATATAATGCCCTTCATCTTTCCAGTGGTTAACACAGCTGCTTTATGTACCTAGTGCCTGTTGCCATTAAAGACGACAACGCAGTGACCTGGCTCATGTATTCCTCTACAAGAGTGGACACAACAGTCGCAGACTCTTGTGTCTCTGCAAACAACGTAAAAGTTCCCATCTGCAGGGAAGAACTACTGCTTAGATCGAAAATATCTGATTCTCCAATATCTGCCATGCTGCTTTGCGTCATCAGCTGACCGGGGTGTTTGTTTACATTCGTCAGTACGGCTCGAGTGAAGAGGGAAACCTGTACTGTACACAGGAAAAATCATCTGGTGGTATTATTTTACTTTAATCCCACCCGGTCGCTGGAAAATGTGACTTATCTCCATATGTCGGGTGTATTGAGTACATCATTTTCTTCTCAGTAAACATCCGTCGCAAATAAATACTTTCCGAGATATATGTTATTTTTCTTAATTATTTGAGATGAATGTCGCACCATATTTGCTGGAGCGGGCACGTTCACTCGGTCTAAGTAGGCTGGACTCGAGTGTACTCGGCTGGTAATTTCGTATATGTGAGCTTTAAAAACAGCCAATCAGGCGTCGCAAAGGAAGAGGGACTTTTGAAACCAGCCAATCACAACAGTTGTAAGTAAAACCACCCAATCAGCTTGAAGTATTTGTGGGTGACACAAGTACGCCTGAGATTTGAAAGTCAGTCACAGTCATGGCCTCTGGTGCAGAAGAACGTGTTGTCGAATTCAAAGTTTGTATCGGGAATAAGACGGACTACTGGCAGATTATCAAGGAGTATCACAGTAATAACGAAACATCTATTGAACTACTAAGAAAACACGAGGTTTTGCAAAGTGCAGTGCAGTGTAAAGAGTGTGATTTGCCCTGCAAATATCGGGAAGACAGACATCAGTGGTACTGTGGCCGGTGGGAAAAAAAAATAAGAAGAGTAAGGGGAAGGTGCAGTGCAAATTCACCGTTTCTGATCTCTAGGTAAGCATTCCCCTAGGATAGGTTAGGTTAGGTTAATGTAATGGGGGGTCTGGGGGGCAAAGCCCCCCAGTTAGGAAATGGCCAGGGCTGGGGGGTCTGGGGGGCAAAGCCCCCCAGTTAGGAAACATGAACTCAAGGAGCTGAAAATTATATTTTTCCGAAGGATTTTAGTGTTTTTTGTTTGATTTGGATACCAGTTCCAGTCGGAAATCACTCGATTTTCCGTGTTTCCCCCACCCAAAACCACGCTTTCCCACAGGTCCCCCATTATTCTTTCTCAGGAGTTTCAGAATGCAATGTTTTAGTGTTATTCATGTGATTCTGGTGGTCATTTTCAGTGAAAAGTACTCGTTTTCGTCGTATTCCCCCAATAACCTTGGTGCAGCGGGGGGGGGGGGTTACGGAAAATGAGTGATTTGCGACAGAAATGACTATCAGATTTACATGAGAAACACTATAAAACATTGCATTCTGAAACTCTTTAGAAAATATGGCAGGGTGGGACTAAAGTAAAAATTTACCCATCTGGTAAATTACTAATAAGCTGGGAATCAAACCAGGGACTCTCAGGTGAAAGCAAGGCAGCATACCATTACACCACAACCAGGTAAAAGTTAAGTCACGTTGTCACAATCTTGTAACCAACGTCCCTCCGCCCCCACTGTGGGCATCAAGAGGATGAGTTTACCCCTTGGCACTCGGGCAAGTAGATGCTTTTAATCTATCCCAAGCACTTAAGGCAAGTCAGAATGCCTGGCTCTCACCTGAGAGTCCCTGGTTCGATTCCCAGCATATTGGGAATTTACCAGGTGATTTTTCCTGTGTACAGTACAGGTTTCCCTCTTCATTCTGACTTTCCGTAAGTGCTTGGGATAGATTAAAAGCATCTACTTGCCCGAGTGCCAGGGGGTTAACTCACCCTCTTCAGGCCCACAGTGGGGGGCAGAGGGCCGTTGGTTACAAGATTGTGACAACGTGAGTTAACTTTAACCTGGTCGTGGTGTAGTGGTATGCTGCCTGGCTCTCACCTGAGAGTCCCTGGTTCGATTCCCAGCACATTGGTAATTTACCAGACGGCTCGAGTACCGTACTGTTTTTGCGGGGCCACTTTGCCTTAAGCCAAAGAGCGAAGCCAGGCTTGAGCCTCATGCCTCACAAAAACGCGCCTTTATTTTGGTCAAGAAATGCAGTGTTGCCAGATGGCTCTCATAAAAATCGGCTATAGCGCGCGCTAAAATCGGCTAGAAAACAGCTAGACTCACACATAAATGGCTAGAAAAATGGCTAGATTGTGTGCATCCATATATCAACTAATATTGCGTACTCACAATTTTTTCACCTTGTTACATATCTTGTATGATGAAACTTAGCATTTCATCGTCTTCATCATCTTTTTGTTCTGCTGATGAAGTTGATGGCTTGTCTCTTGCAACTCTGCTCGAATCTTGATTATCTTGGTACTTATGACTTGAAGTTACAAGATCCAGAACTTCATTTGGGAAGTTGTAGGTTACACAGGTTTCAGACATTCTCCTTAGACCGTACCGTACATGAAGCAAGGCATTAGTGGTGTCTGTTTTCATTTTGTTCCTTAACTTACTCTTTATGATGTTCATTTGACTAAAAACTCTTTCAATTTCAGCATTTGAATGTGGCAAACTCAGTATTGTTAGAGCAGCAGATGACAGTTCATCATAAGGGTTCAGATTTGAAGCATCTTTGTAACCCTTAACCTCTGCCCAAAATTTCACAGTGTCCTTCGTTTCATGCCATTTTACTAGGGTTATATTTGACCACTGGAGCTCAAATTTTGTTATGGTTTCTGCACTAACATTCAATGATTCAAGGAGAGGAGCAATGGAGTTTTTTACCACACGCAGAGTATTACAAACACTTAACTGTGACATAGTTTTCAACGTTCGTACATTGTCTGGCAGCCTTTGTCGAAGTTCCTTGATTAGAGTTACCAAAAATTTTGACCCTCACTCTCGGATGTCTTGCTCTCGATCTGCAGGCAAATTCTTGTGTAGTTCTGATAAGAGTTTCTCAGCTTCGTAACCAAGGTATAGTTTGGGAACTAAATACTCTTCCAAGTTACAGGTGAAGGGATCTATACGATGCTGGTTTGATGGAAGTATCACTCTGTTTACTAGTGTTTCAATCAGGAGTGTTAAATCATCCAATAATTTGGAGTCACAGTCACTGGACTCAAATAACTTATTAACCCTTTGAACCTCATTTAAAACAGACTTTAGAAAAAGCATGTAGGCATGGTTGCATTCATCACTGTACATGGAATATAACATTTCAGAAGTGTAGCACTTTTCAGATGATCTTGTTATACCAAAATGTGTTTTGAGCTCCAACCATTGATCACATAGTCTTTGCACTGCAGAACCAATAGATAACCAACGGGTTTGGCAGGCTTGCACAATCTTAAGAGGTTCATGTCCATCATTAATGAGTTTAAATAAGTTAGTGTATGTCTGCTGTCTGGACGAGGACCTGGCAAACCAATTATAGGTTTCACTTATAAGAAATTCTAGGTTTCTAGGCATGGTTTCAGAACTTGCATGTGACACAGCTAACTGGACTGAATGGCATACACAGCGGATGTGGACTAAAGCAGGAACTTCTTTAAGTTTCTTGTAAACTCCATTATTTACACCTACCATTACACTTGCGTTGTCAGTTCCAATACCAATCATGTTCTGCAAACTAGGTCCATATTCATGCAAAGTTGATTTCAGAGAGTTAACAATGCCATTTGCATCACATTCTTGTAAAGGTGCAAGGTGCAAAAAAGTAGAAACTAGTTTCTGTGAATGTACACTAAAGTAATGTATAGCTAATCCAAGGTATTTATTTACAGCAATGTCTGTGGATTCATCCATTAAAATACTGAACTTCTGGTCACCTATGTCCTCTTTCAACTTAGCAACAAAATGGGGTATCATAACATTTTTCAGTATTGCAGTGCATTGCAAGATCTACTGTAGATTTATCACTGAAACATTTTTTTACCACACCCACTAGGTGATCACATGAGTTTATGGCACAGTGTTTAGCAATAAAGAGTGCCAACTGGGCTTCAGTTCTAGCCACATCCCGAGATTTTTCAACTTTGGGAAAATTTATCGTTGCTTGTCGTGCAGAAAATGGTTCACTATTCACTTGGTGTTTTTTGCTTTTTGCATGATCCTTTAGCTCTGAATGTTGTTTTGCAGTACTTACAAAGAACACTTTTTTCATCATTAGGAACTTCTTTAATCCAGTCTTTGCATACCTCATCTTGTAGCCACTGCTTTGTAAATCGTTGTGTATATGAACGCGGTTTAGCTTGCTTAGCCATGTTTGAAATAGTTATATTAACTCTCAATCCAATTTAAAGAGTAACTAATATAATGAGGTAAATCTTCCCTTAGTCATACAAGCGCACTACTGTTACCGCGATGATTAGAACTGCGACTGAGAGCTCACAAGTCACAAGTCCAGGACAGGGGAAGGAACCTCACATGAACGCGACGTGTGAGGTGATCAGTTGGTTAACCCTATTCGGTGCACCCCGTATCATTTTTGATACGCCCTAACTAATTTTTGCCAATAAACTCTAGTTTGTAAGCAATGCATGGTCTCACGATTGTTTTCTTGTTAAATTACTGGAAACACAACAAAATAGTGATTCTGAGCGAAAAAACTGGGTTGAAACGAGCGTTTTCTCTAAAATTAACGATTTTTCCCCGTGGAGAGCGCTAAACAAAAAGAAAACGCTCGAAGATGAGTGAAATATCTGGGACCTTAGCCTACGCAAGCCTAACGGGCATCAACACAGCTTCCAGACGTACGATACGTTTCCTATTTTCATTCAAACTACTTTATTTTCTATGTATTATTTATTGTTCGTACTTTATGACTCCTCATACCTAGTGAAATAGTTATTTCATTCACTAATTTTATTATCTATGTATTATTCATTGTTTTTTCTCTATGACTCCTCATACCCAATGAAATGGTTGTTCGTACACATACACACAGATACACACATGTGCATTGTATTGTGCACACAGATACACACACGTGCATTGTAATGTGCACACACACACACACACACACACAAACCTCGCGGCTCTCGTGTAGGCGTGCTGGACGACGGTTAGTTAGGCATTAATTAGGGGACGGGGTGGATGTGCTGACGGACGTAGTCATTGCTTTTATTTTCGACTATGTTGACGACCCAGTCGAAGATTACTTGGAAGAGGTAGTTGGCGATGATGATGATGATGACCTTGCCTTGGATAGAGTAGCTGAGGGCGACGATGTAGATGATGATCAGAATGTTGACAAAATGAAGAAGAGTGGGTACCACTCAGAAACAGAAAGCCACTGGTGAAAAATAGATTAATCAGTTCTTTGGACCAGTGCTTGAACAAACATAATTATGACGAATTTGTCCTGCCACACGAGCTCAGGGAATATACCTGCATTTTAGAGAAACCCCAGAGAAAATTAGATATCGGTAAGTCAATAATATGGACCAATCATACAGAAGGTAGGCCTGTTGAGAAGGTATTGCCTAGTGAAGGATGTTTTGTTAGGGAGAGGCAAGGTCAGCTAATACAGAAATAATGGCATGGAGTAGTTTATAACATCTAATATGATTGATGGTATTGTAACCCATGCTAACACAAGGCATAATTACCGAAATTTCTAATACTGACAGTGCTGAAATACCAACACACGTCAAGATGACTGATGCCATAGAATTGAAAAGCTTTTTTGGCCTGCTCTATCCAAGAGGTTTGTTGGGACAAAATAAATATTGCTATAATCGTCTCTTCATGGAAGGGTTTGGTCACCCAATATTTGAAGCCGTCATGTCAGTAAAACGATTTGGTTTCATACATGCCGACATAACTTTTAACAACATTGATACCAGACACCAGAGATGGGTACACGATCAACATTGATACCAGACACCAGAGATGGGTACACGATCGGTTTGCAGCAATCAGGGAGCTTTTTGAACAGTTCAGTAGTTGTTGTTGCTCAGTGTTAGAGCCAGGTGACTTCTTGACCACTGATGAAACGTTGTATGGGTGCAGAACACAAATAGGGTTCAGACTACAATAAGAGCAAACCCGTACTCTATGGCCTCCAATATAAATCTATTAATGCTGTTAGATATCCATTTACCTTTAGGACAGCTGTATATTCAGGTAAACCTGGAGAGCCAGGACCACACTACATACGCGGTACAGTCCCAACAGTGGAAGCTCTGGTAAGTCAGTTACAAGCCTCAGTCGACCTTAGAGGTAGGATTATTAGCCTGGATAGATTGTACACCAGTATAGAGTTGCTGGAGTGGCTTCAAACACAAGGTATCTCAGCCTTAGGTACTATAGATTCTACTAGGAAAGGCATACCACCAGAGATAGTCACAGAAAGGGAAGATAGGTCATACCAAGTTTACTGGAAGAAACACGGGGAGGAAATGACACTGAATCCTATGTAACACCCACCAAAAGCAAAGGTAAGAAAGATGTGTTACTTCTGAGCACAGTTTCCCCTATATTAGGCATTACTCACGCAGTTGCAAGCGCTGGTTCGAATCCCCGCAATATTTAATTTATTTTTCTCCCTACGTGTCAAGTGGGGTTGGTGGAGGATTAGTGCCCCTCCCTGTAAAACAATTAACTCTAAGCCTTGACCACCCCGTTTGGGATACATGGCGTCTGGCAATGGATGGATATATATATATATATATATATATATATATATATATATATATATATATATATATATTTTGTATGATTTCACTAAAGGAGGCACTGACATTATGGATCAGAGAATAAGTTTTCATACAGTACACACTAAATCTAGAAGATGGACAGTGAATGCCCTTGGCTACATTGTCGACACTGCCAGAGTAAATTCACAGACAATTTATTCGTTATATAATAATCAGGACCCAAGAAAAATTGCTTCAATCTCCTATGGCTGGCAGATAGTGAAGGCATTGTGTAATCTGCAAATTGAAAGAAGAAAAGTTCAGGCTTGTGGTCTGACCAGGAATACAATAGCTAAGATGAATCTGATGCTCGGACAGGGAGATGTAGAGGAGGCCGTCCCAGAAGTAACACATGAGAATAGGTCAGGCAAGCAGCACTAGTGTCATTCATGCCTGGAGTCTCTTTATGGTCCAGGATACACTCAGAATCGCCCCAAAGCAAAATCGTCCACGAAACAATGTCAAGTACGTCACTAGCACACCTGTGATCAGAATTGAAATAAAGTATGTATGAAATGCTATAGTAACATGCCCAATCAGTGAAAGTCTTGTTTTGGAAATTAAGAATGAATATGCATGTCTGTGAATATAGATTATGACTGAGTTTACGTTATATACGGATTATATTTTTGTTTAAAAAATTTCCTTATATGATAGATGTAAATAGAGATACGGAAGGTGAGGATCTTGCAGCATAATTATGCTACGGCTTACTTTTATTAGTTGTAAGTGTAGAGTAAAAAAGGATGTTCGAGTGCGTAGGATCAAATACCGCCGGAAAATACATAGGAGCATAGGCATGGATAGCCCCAAGTTAACGGTTACTACTCTTTCGACCTGTGACGGGCTGTGGGTCACTGAGGGCCCTGTTAGTTAATTGGCACCCGGGATCTTTTTAACTTACCAGGGGTCGATGCAACAGGGGTGGATCAGCTGAAATGAAGCATGGTCTCGCAGTGTAGAGAAGGAGCTGGGGCCTGATTGACTGCTGTCTCCCTTGAAAGCGCCAGGCAAGGCTCTGGACCTAACCCTCATATCCACACTGTGCCTGTGCATTACCCAGGGAACAGCTTGTTCTCCGGTTACAAGAGATATAGGGTTTAACCAGGAAGCTACAGGCTGCTCTAAGCGATTCAGTAATCCAAAGACAGCACGTTTCCTGGTTAACAGTCTACTCGTAAGAATTTAATGGTGATCCCGCATGTACGGAGCTTTGGCTGGCAGCTGCATTTTCTCGTGGTGACTACTAACAGAGGATCAAGGGACTGACTTCTGGAGAGACTGACTGGCTGACCGACAAAGGTCTCAGTGATAGGCTAGTGATTGACCAGTGGGAAATTACTAATAAACTGACATCAGAAGGACAGTCTACTGACTAATTTGTCGGTATTTTGGGATTGACTGCCCCACTGATTAACCATTGATTTATACTGTATACTGATGATGTTTTGGGTATAACTATTCACAATTGAATATTTGTTATTGCATTGCTCTGAATACTCCTTGGGGCGTAGCATGAGCAGATAGAGCTACCGTGCCCTTTGAATAATTGGTTATAACTAAATATTTTTCTGTGCCCTTCAATTTTAATTTGCAGTACTCAGTTTTAGAAACACCTATATAATATATTGGTGACAACAGATTCAGCCTTCTCAAGGACCTCCTTCAGCTGTAAGGAGTGAGAAGCAGGTAGACCTTTATCATACAACAGAGGGGCAGGCAGAATAGGAGGTAGGTAAGGCACAAGGCTGTTGATGTGGAATTTTGCATTTATTATGCAATATGTATGCCTTTTCAAGCATTTATCTCCCGTACATCTACCGCCTTCTGCCTTATCTACCTCCTGTACTCCCCGGCACTTTCTCACTCGCCATCCATTTGTATGATAAAGGTCTACCTGTTTCTCACTCCTTAGTTATACGTGAAGTGGGTCCATGAGAAGGTCGAGTCTGTTTTGTTCTCACGAATAGATTATATTTCACACACCAACACAATCCTCACAAACCACCACAGACCTCACACACGAGCACAGTCCTCACACACCACTACAGTCCTCACACACCACTACAGTCCTCACACACCACCACAGTCCTCACTCACCAACCCAGTCCTCACACACCAACGCAATCGTCACACACCAACACAGTCCTCACACACCACCAGTCCTCACACCACCACTGTCCTCACTCATCAACACAATCCTCACACACCACCACAGTCCTCACACACCAACACAGTCCTCACGCACCAACTCAGTCCTCACCCCACACGTGTAAAATTAATAAGAATAATCTTTTACTTCTATAAATTCATTATTATATAGTTGTAATGACATCTGAAAAATAAATAACTACTTTCTAAAGGGAGGAGGTTGGGGAAAGTGGTTGGTGGGATACATGGCGAGTTGGGTCCTCGTCCCGTATCCAGGTTACACACTTTTTGAGTGTGGCTGAAACTCGCGTAGCTAAATATTATATTCAGTCATTAGAAAGAAATATATGGTAGTATTCTCATCATCATCATTATGAACTTTCCATTTTTAGTCCACAGCAGGACTGGACTCTTCACTTAGGGAGGTTTTAGTCAGGAAGCCCTAACCCACGGCCCTGCACAGTTGTTGACTTTATACACGGGTTTTATTCGCTCCTGTGTAGAGCACAGCTGTCATGTGTGGAGAGGCTTCCCACACAGTTCTTCTCAACAGGATGGAGTCGGAGACTTTTCGTCTCATTAACTTTCCTCTTACTGGCTCCCTTCAACCTCTGTCTCTTCGCGGCACTGTTGCATCAGTCTCTTTTCTATCGCCACTTCAATGGTCACTGCTCCTCTGAACTGTCTGCTTGCATCCCTCCACCACCACAGCAGGCACGCAGCACCCGTCTTAGCAACAAACTCAGCCCTTTTCTGTCCAACTCTTTAATGCAAGAGTTAACCGTTGCTCCAGTCATTCATGTATGCAACAGGTCAACTCTGGAATTGTCTCCATCTCTGTTTTTTTTTTTTTTTACTGCCTACGGTCTCCAGTCTTTCATACACAGTGTGTCCAGGCATCTCGAAATGAACTGATCTTGAATTTGGCTCTGCTGTCGTTTTTTTTCTTGGAGGGAGCAATTTGCAGGTCCTGCCCTTTGGTTCCTTCTTTCTTGCATAAAAAAAAATACTCGCATGTATAACCAGGTATTATTTACATGCTTACATTATTAGATTTCCTTGACTAATAGCTACCTCTCCATCAACTAGTCTACCTAGTAGTAAATCCACTGAAAGTGGGTTTAGGAGTTATGAAGGTGAGGAAGAAAGAGAGAGTATTAGCGGTGGCGAGTGAGTGAGAGAGATGGTGGTGAGAAAAAAGCGGTGGTAGTGAGACGGAGAGTATGGTAGAAGGGAATATAGTGGTGAGTGTGAGGGTGATGGAGGGAGGGAAGGTGGTGGTGAGGAAGATGGGAGGTGGTGAGTGTGAGGGAAGAAGGGTGGTGATGATGATGAGGAAGATGTGTAAGCTATCAACTTCCATGTTATGGACGGTGTGTGTGTGTGTGAGAGACAACAGTAAACTGTTTATTGATACTGCAGCCCTCAGACTGAAAATATAGCCTACGGCTTTGATATATGGCAAACATGATAAGCGTTGGTGAATGGTAAAATATTTTATCATTTGATATTTACATTAATTTTAAATTTGATAATAGTTAAACGTGTGTGTGTGTGTTTCAGTGCGCGCGGGTGCGGTACGATATGTTTGGCGGCGCTTGCCTTGCAACGGCGCCGACGTGTCCGAATGCGTTCCTTTCACTTCGTCAAACCAATAATATTACTCAAGATTCTTTTCTCGATACTAGGGTCGTAAGTGTGGGAAATCGCCAAGGGTTGCACCGAATAGGGTTTTAAGACCACCCCCCCCCCACCCAATGTAGACGAGTTTCAGCGGGATATTTGAAAACTTAATATCTAGTAACAAAATGTATATTTTATGTTAAATGTATTATTAAATAATTTCAATTTTTAAATCATTAATTTAATATTTTCTCTAATGCCAAAAATCGGCTAGAAAACGGCTACACTATCTAGGTTTCCGGCTGCCTTTTTCGGCTATTCCGGCTAGATGTAGCCAAAATCGGCTAGATCTAGCCGAAAATCGGCTAATCTGTTTCTGTGCACACTAACATCATTGATACGTCCTAACTAAAGGACAACATTCAAACTATGAAGCAATATGGTCGCCATCTTTCTGAACCATAATTCTCTTTAAGAGGTCACTTACTTTAGAGCACTTGAAATCTAAATATTTTAAAGTATACGATCAAAAATATCAACAGGGCATTTAGGAATATATGGAACTTTGACAGGTTCTGATGTTAAGTCACTACACCGCAAAGGATAAATGAAGTGGAAAAATGGCGGAGTCAGCATCAGTGGTGTAATTGTATTCAGTGTTGTGGCGTCAGCTGTCTGTAAGCATTGGTGAGGTCACTGAGGTGAGGTGTACTTGATCATTTCCCCGTCAGGACGATTGTGTGGAGGGTGATCACTGCGTCATTCAAGGATAGACACCACCAGTAAGTTAATGTGTTATCCATGTTTGATATGCTAAACTAGAAATGTATACAGAACTGATTAATTCTTTACCAAACGGGCGCGGCCTTTCCATGTTTTCTGTTGAATGTTTCACAGGTTACTTATTATTCCTGCATTACCACAGCTACTGAGGATTTTTATAAACTTTCTTCTGAAAGCTATAAGTGAGGATTTAGAAACCGAAAATATTTCGCCGTCTGCCAGTAGCCGGCCATATTCAATGATTTTTGAATGTGAAATCTGGCTGCCAAATGCAAGTGAGGTCAGGCTGGATTAGGTTAGGTTTGACTGGGTTAGGTTTGGTTAAAGCATTAAGTGTGCCATCGTTTTGACATGGGATACACTGATGCATCCAGTCGGAGAGATGGTAAACAACGCCGGCAGTTGGAGAGACCGTCGGTAAACATTGCCTTGGGTGGCCTGGCAGCTTCCTTAACTACCCAAAAATAGGTTTATTTTGTCTTTTTCCAATCACTTCATGCAGTCACAATTCATTAACTATTTGTGTTACATATGTACCAAAATTACCTTGAGATTGTGAGTTTGTTATAATACAGGTGGAATAGCCGTGCCCGTTTGGTAAAGAATTACCCTGTATGCTTGTTTGGATCAAGTTTGTTTTAATGTTTCCCTGTCAAAGAATTTCTAAGCTCTTGTCAGTTTTTGTGTGGTGTAGTAATTATCCAGTTAAACATATGCTTTACTTGAACCGGTAGAAGGACCTTACCAGTTCAATTTATATTCCACCATGTTGTATTCTGTATTATTATGACTTGTTTTCAGGGTGCTAAATTACCTTTCCTGCTGAAAAAGTTCCCACTGTTTTTATCATCATGTTCCTGAAGCTGTACCTATGAATATTTGTCCAACTGGAGGCTAGGTTAGGTTAGCTTAGATTAAATTATTAGGTACAGTTAAGCTAGGTTAGGTTAGATTAAATTGAAATAAATTATTAGGTACAGTTAAGCTAGGATAGGTTAGATTAAATTAGATTAAATTATTAGGTACAGTTAAGCTAGGTGAGGTTAGATTAAATTAAATTAAATTGTTAGGTACAGTTAAGCTGGGTTAGGTTAGGTTAGGTTAAATTAAATTATTGGTCAAATTTTACACGTTGCCCTCATCCGATTTTCAACTTTTCGTTAACATTTTCTAGTAGAATTGATCATTCTAAGAATCTTTTCTTCTATGGCATTTCTCTCGCAAATTGATAATAAACGAGTTACACGCAACTTCCGCCAATCACAATCACATAGGTGGTATTATTTCGTACTTACACCCAACTCACTGACAACAGAAGTGGCTAACTCACCTTATATTTTACGCAATTCTAAGCATTTTTTCTTCTATGACACTTCCGTCTTAAATCAACCGTTGATGAGTTATGCAATTTATTACACTTATTATTTTCTATGAGAGAGATTTTCCCTGCCGTGGTCGGACAATTGTGTGTGTTCGTTGGTGCGTGTTATGTGTATGTGTGGATAAAGCGCATGCGTAGCACATGAATCAGCCAATCACAAAGTAGAATTTCAAATGCCCCATGCTAGGGCTCGCAAGATTTGAAAGTCAGTTCATCTCCAACCATAGGCTGGGAAGCGTGCAAAATTTATTACTTCACTGCTATTTCACAGTTCTACCAGCAAGAAGATAAAATTGTTGCCTTTGTGTGATCGCATGGTGTTTTACCTTCAACAGGAACAAAGTACCCAAATCAAGGCAAAAGTCTCATTTTACGTGAGGATCAGAAAGTGTTGCACTGCCGACCATCACCAGTTGTCATTACAGCTACAGACGACTCGTCAGATGCAGACGAGGAACTGTAAACTGTTTGGTAAATGCATTACAGTGGAAGCTCGATTATCCAGGCTCGGATTATCCGGCTTTCGGTATATCCGGGCCGTGACCGAATGGTTCAGTGGTACAGTAATTCATAGAATTATCCGTACGATACCTCCGGTTTAAACAGGAAGCATCCAGTTTCTAGGGAGAGAGGCATGGATAAACCAGAGAGAGTCTTGCTCACCCTGCCCTCACCCACACCTCCTGCTCACAACTCGATCACAAGGGTGGTAGGATGGAGTTTGGTGAGGCAACTGATACTCCTGACGTAGCCTATCCTTGCGTAACTACTTAATAATTTAACCTAATTTAACCTAACCTGGGCTCCAGTTGGGAAATTGGGAAACTAAATCCACTTTTGTGTACGATGAGTTTCTTCCATTATGCCCGAAGCAGTCGTAGGTACGGCTTAAAGAACGTGATAAAAGAGAAAATCTTTCAGCAAGAGAAGGTAATTTACTACCCTCAAAACAGAAAAACACAGAAAACAAACTGGAGGAATATGAAGTGAATTGGTGAGGTCTTTAGGCTGTATGCTTAGACGAAAAGTAATGGGTTTCCTAGTTTTAGGGAACGAAATGAAACAAGAATGTCTGCTAATCAGAAAAAAAAAATACTCATGTGTTCTCGTAAGTTAGCATTCAGTTCTGCATTCTTCGTTAGGTATCGTGCCTCCCAGCACATTTCGGACCAACAGAGCATTGTTATTTCTTCCTCTTACATTTACTGTTCACTCTTTTGTTCCTTCTTAAGTGTACTGTATGTGTGAAAGAGAGTATTAATACAAACAATAATGCATTCCATTAACCCCATCATAGCTGTCAGCCTCGAACAATGCTTTACTGTACCGGTGTCAGGGATGTTGGGTTAGGGAGAGCTATAAAAAACTGCGAACAATTATGGGAAGGGAACGAAGGTCACTGGTATGTTTTCACGACCCTCCTCTACCATCTCAAACAGGCGACCTGCCACTTCATCTCAGATGTTTTCGCCGATATGTTTAAATGCTAATGTAACATGCACCCTAATTATGAGTAAGTTTCTTCCAATATGCCGGAAACAGACGTAGGTAAGGCTTAAGGAACGTTATGATAATAAGAAAACAAACTAGAAAAATACAAAAACAAACTAGAGAATATGAATTGAATTGGTAAGGTTATTAGGCTGTATGCTTGGACGAAAATTTACGAGTTTCACAATTATAGGGGACGAAATGGAACAATTATGTGTACTAATAAGAAAAAATACTTTCATCTCAAGTGTTCTCGTAAGGTGGCATTCAGTTCCACATTCTTTGTTCGATGTCGCTTCCCAACACATTTCGGACCGACAGAGCATACAGTTATTTCTGCTCCTTACAGTTAAGTGTACATTTATTGCACATTCTTTTGTTCGTTCGTGTATGTGTGAAAGAGAGAGTATTGATACAAACAATAATGTATTCCATTAACCCCTTATGGCTGCTAGCCTTGAACAATGCTTTACTGTACCGGTGTCAGTAACGTTAAGTTAGGGAGAGCCATAAAAACTGCAAACAATTATGGGAAGGGAACCAAGGTCACTGGTATGTTTATACGACCCTACTCTACCATCCCAAACAGCTCGGCGGTCCTTTCATCCCAGATGTTGTCGCCGATATGTTTAAATGCTAAAGTAACATGCACCCTAACTTTATGTTTAAATTCTAATGTAACATGCCCCCTAATTTTCTTTCACGAATCATAACAAATCACAAGATGGGTTTAGGGAGGAGGGGAAAAAACCAGGTGTACCAGACGAGTCTTTTCACATCTGTAAGAAAAAGAAACTGACTTTATAACTTTGAGAAAATGGTTTCAAGGTCTGCCACGGGAGCACACAAATTTCTGAACTCACGAACATTGAGTATTTGAGGGGGGTAAACATACACTTTGCTGTAAGCAGTAAAAGCACCTTACCAAATGAGTTCATCCTGATAGTCTGTTATATTTTTCTGATTATTTCTGGGTTGGTAAATAAACATTTCTTGTTAAATCTTTCCCCGCTGTTTTTATCTGTTCTGGTGTGACGACTCTTTGATTCGTTAACGTAATGGCAGAAGACACTGTTCTAATCTAAGTGTTTAAACCTGGCCTAACCTAGCATAACTGCACCTAATAATGTAACCTAACCTAATCTTCAGTTGGGAAGTTGGGAAACGAAGTCCACATTTGAGTACGATGAGTTTCGTCCATTGTGCTGGAAACAATCGTAGGTACAGCTTTAGAACGTGACGATACTAACGGAGGAAATCTTTCAGTAAGAAAACATGATTTACCGAACTGAATATAGTCTGAAAAATACTGAAACAAGCTGGAGGAATATACATTGAACTGGAAAGGTCTTTCTGGTACTTAAGTGTACATTTACAGGTATATAAATTAGTCTAACAGTACAGTACTTGTGTTTCCGCCGGATTAATCGTGCTTTCGGATTAATCAGGCACCCCTTAACACCATATAGCCCGGATAATCGGGCTATCTCTGTATTTCTTATTTACACCCGGTTAGGTTAGGTTTGATGAGGTTTGGTTAATGTCATGGGGAGTCTGGGGAGCGAAGCCCCCCAGTTAGGAAACACGGCCAGGGCTGGGGGGTCTGGGGGGCGAAGGCCCCCAGTTAGGAAACACGAAATCCGTAAGAAGCTTAAAATTATTTTCTTCCGAAGGATTTTAGTGTTTTTCGTTTGATTTTGATAACAGTTCCAGTAGGAAATCACTCGCTTTTGTGTTTTTCCCCCACCCAACACCCCGGTTTCCCACAGGTTTCCCAGTATTCTTGGGGGGAGGGGGAAGAACCACAAAAAAATACATTTCACGTGATAATAGGCGTCCAACCTGAGTGTTTTCTGTTGTTTTTAGTTTGATTTTTGTTGATTTGGACCGGTCCTTTCCACCGGAAGTCGCTAGTGGCGTTCAACAAAAACTAGCGACTTGCAATAGAAACGAAGGTCAAAATCGATCGAATCACACCAAAAACAACAGGAAACACTAAAGTTGGATGAAAAAATCGGATGAGGGCAACGTGTAAAATTGAGGAGTACGTGTAAAGTTTGGTCTTCCAGGACAAACTTTCAAATGTGAGCGAGTGAGCGAACAGAGCGCCCGCTCGCCTGTGATTGTGATTAGTGGAAGTAACTCGTTTATTATCAATTTGCGAGAGAAATGTCATAGAAGAAAAGATTCTTAGAATGACCAGTTCTACTAGAAAATGATAACGAAAAGTCGAAAATCGGATGAGGGCAACGTGTAAAAATTGACCAAATTATTAGCTATTGTTAAGTTAGGTTAGGTTAAATTAAATAAAATAATTAGGTACAGTTAAGCTAGGTTAGGTTAGGTTTAGTTAAACACTTAGGTTGGAGAGTCCCTTCTGCCATTACTGCAAACAAATTAAATGAGTTGACATAGCAGAACACAGCTAAAAACAAAGGGGAAATAGATTTTGCATGAAACGTTTATGTACCACCCCAGAAATATGTATATAACAGACTAACAGGAAGAAGAACTGGTTTGGTAAGGTGCTTTTACTGCTTCAGATAAAGCGTATGTTTACCCTCATCCAAAGCTGACTTTCTTTTTCATGACCAAAGGAGAAACTTGGCATTAATTTTGAGAATTATTTTACACTGTGGATTCTGAAAAGCTCTTGATGGTTAACTTTTTTTTCCAGTACACAATCATCATGAGTACTATCTCATTACACAGGCTTCATGAGTACTGGTACTATCCTACTACACAGGCTTCATCAGTACTATCCCACTACACAGGCTTCATCAGTACTATCCCACTACACAGGCTTCATCAGTACTATCCCACTACACAGGCTTCATCAGTACTATCCCACTACACAGGCATCATCAGTACTGTCCCACTACACAGGCTTCATCAGTACTGTCCCACTACACAGCCTTCATCAGTACTATCCTGCTACACAGGCTTCATCAGTACTATCCCACTACACAGGCTTCATCAGTACTATCCCACTACACAGGCTTCATCAGTACTATCCCACTACACAGGCTTCATCAGTACTGTCCCACTACACAGCCTTCATCAGTACTATCACACTACACAGCCTTCATCAGTACTATCCCACTACACAGGCTTCATCAGTACTATCACACTACACAGGCTTCATCAGTACTATCACACTACACAGCCTTCATCAGTACTATCACACTACACAGCCTTCATCAGTACTATCCCACTACACAGGCTTCATCAGTACTATCCCACTACACAGGCTTCATCAGTACTGTCCCACTACACAGGCTTCATAAGTACTTTCCCACTACACAGGCTTCATTAGTACTATCCCACTACACAGCCTTCATCAGTACTGTCCCACTACACAGGCTTCATAAGTACTATCCCACTACACAGGCTTCATAAGTACTATCCCACTACTCAGGCTTCATCAGTACAGTACTTGTACATCACTTTGCAAATTTCATCAGTACATTAAAAATATTTGCATATTCTTCTAAGTAATAAAGGAATCCACAGATTTCCAAAATCTGGCTAGTCAGGCTGGCTTTTCAGAAATTAAAATGAAAGAAAACTGTATGTTTTATAATTGTGAAGGTTATTTGAGAAGCTATGCGGTGTGTGATACACAAACGCCATTTTTAAAAAGTGCCAAAAAATGCAGTCAGAGTTTGTAACGTTTGATGATTGATAACATCAAAACTATTATAGCCAGGGTGATGCTGTTTGCTGCATTTTAAAGCTGAATGTCTATATTATCCAACAGGTTTTTGGTAAAGTAACTATTATTTTTAAAAAAATTTTCTGTTAATTTGAAAAAAATGTTAGACATCGTGGTTATATGATGCATGCAGTTGTGCGATCTATGCACAGTAATAACACATAAACTAGTACTGTAGGCCTATAGCTAGAGAATTCCTTTATGTTTTAAAATGAAGTTGAATGTCACTAGGCTGTTTGCAAAATTTTATGTGAAATCATCAATGGAAGAAGTGAAGGAACGTTGTGGGGTAGGTGTGGATGTGGTTGAAAAGATTAGGAGAAATACACTGAGGTGGTTTGGACATGTGGAGAGGATGGAGAATGAAAGACTGACTAAGAGGGTGTATGTAGGTGAGGTGGAGGGAGGGAGAGGGAGGGGTAGACCGAGGATGAGGTGGAGGGATGGAGTTGAGAGGTATATGAGGGAGGGGGGGGTGAGTTGGGGGGAGGGGAGTCAAATGGTGGGTGACAGAGTGACTTGGGGGCGTTTTGTCTGCGGCCACCCTTTGCGGGATTAGGGCGTCGGGCTATAGACAGATAGATAGATAGATCAATGGAAATAACCTTCATAATATTTTGGAAAGATTATTCGTAATTGTTGTTTTCTTTGTGTACAAAATACTGTACTTGTTGTACTGTGTGATTTGTCAGCAACAGACATTTTTGTGTCTATGAGAACAGTTGACACAACCACAACACTATGGTTTTGCATACTTTGGTGGTGTGTTACAGTGTTTTACCAGTTGTAGGTGTCAGCAAACCTGTTAATGATAAAAAAAAAAAAAAGTTCCTATACCAAGGGATTTCCCCAGATGGAGACAGTGCAGTAGTAATGCAATAAAAACAAAAGACCATAATAATAACAAGAAGATTAAAGAAAATACAACTCAAAAACATTGTTGCAATAAAAAACTATGTTGCATAGAAATAATAACCTTATTGACAGAGTAAGTAAATGCCGTAATAGCTATATGTGAGCAGGAGAAGGGAGGTGAAGAGACTGGTGAAGGAGAGTAAGAAGAAAGTGGATGAGGAATTTGGGAGGAATCTGAGTGTGAAATGGAGGGACAGTAAGAAATTGTTTTGGAAAGACGTAAAGAAAGTAAGGCAGTGTGAAAGGGGAAATCGTAGGGGAGTGAAAGATAGGAATAATAGATTGTTGGTGGGGAAGAGAGAGAAATTGAGGAGATGGAAGGAGCACTTTGAGGATTTGTTGAATGTAGAGTGAGAGCAGTGCGAGTATAAGTGGTTGGGGAATGGCTGGGAGAAGAAGAGATGAGTAGAGGGAGGAAGAGATCAGTAGGGCAGAAGTAGTGGAAGCAATGAAGAAGATCAAGATGGGAAAGGCCCCAGGAATTGATGGAGTCCGTGGTGAAATGCTGAAGTATGGGGGTGAGAGTGTTGTGAAGTGGATATGGAAGTTGTGTAGATTGGCTTGGGAAGAGGGAAGGGATCCAGAGGACTGGAAATCAGGTATAATTGTTCCTTTATACAAAGGAAAAGGGGAGAGAGAAGTATGTGGTAACCATAGGGGTATTTGCCATCTTAGTGTGATTGGATAAATATATGGTAGAATACTCATTGATAGGGTTAGGCATATGACAGAGGAACTAGTTGGAGAAGAACAAGGGGGATTTAGGAAGAGAAAAGGGTGTGTAGATCAGATATTTGTTCTAAGATGTTTAGTGGAGAAGTATCTAGAGAAGGGAAAGAAAGTTTATGCTATCTTTATGGACGTGGAGAAAGCTTATGACAGAATAGATAGGCAAGGTATGTGGAAGGTATTAAGAATATATGGAGTGGAGGGGAAATTGTTGAGTGCTGTGAAGAGTATGTACGAAGGAGCTAGGGCTACGGTGTGAGTGGATGGTGAGCTGAGTGAGTTCTTTGATCTCAATGTGGGACTGAAACAGGGATGTTTGATGTCTCCATGGCTGTTTAATATATACATGGATGGGGTTGTAAAGGAGGTGCAAGGTAGGGCAGTGGATGTAGGGGTGGCTCTAATGAATGAGGGTGAGATTTGGAAGATTCCGGTGTTGCTGTTTGCTGATGATACATTACCGGTACCGTATTGTTGAATGAAAGTGAATGGGAGTTGCAAGGTTTGGTGAATGAATTTGGGACAGTTTGTAGGAAGAGGAATTAAAAGTTAATGTAAACAAGAGTAAAGTTATGGTGTTTGAGAGGAATGAAGTCACAGAGTGTACAGTGAGGTTGGGTACGGAGAATGTGAGTGCATTCAAGTACTTGGGTAGCATGATGAGTAAGGATGGAACTTTGGGGGATGAAGTGCGTGAAAGGGTACAGCAGGGAAGGAAGGTTGTTAGTTCACTGAAAGTGATGAGAAATAGGGTGGTGAGTATGGAAGTTAAGAAGTCACTGCATGATAGCATTGTGATCCCTACCCTGACGTATGGAAGCGAGGCATGCACCTTGCAAGAGGGAAACAAGTTGAGAGTGAGAGCAGTGGAAATGAGTTATTTGAGAGGAGCATGTGGAGTGACATGAAGGGACAGGTTGACGAATGAAGAAGTGAAGGAACGTTGTTGGGTGGATGTGGATGTGGTTGAGAAGATTAGGAGAAATACACTGAGGTGGTTTGGACATGTGGAGAGAATGGAGAATGAAAGACTGACTAAGAGGGTGTATGTAGGTGAGGTGGAGAGAGGGAGAGGGAGGGGTAGACTGAGGATGAGGTGGAGGGATGGAGTTGAGAGGTATATGAGGGAGGGGGGAGTGAGTTGGGGGGAGGGTAGTCAAATGGTGGGTGACAGAGCGACTTGGAGGCGTTTTGTCTGCGGCCACCCTTTGCGGGATTAGGGTGTTGGGCTATAGATAGATAGATAGTAGTGCTTGTTCTTTTTTTTTTTTGGCAAAAGAAGGTCAACACTCACACTGTCTCCTGCAGTGGTGTTGTGTGAGAGATTGGTCATTATCCATTCCATTATCAGTACCATAGTCTCTCTAGTCCAAAAAAAGGGTCAATCAGGAGGGGGATATGGCACTTACCCAGTGTCTGTTTCATCATAGACGTAGTCCATGGTGTTACAGTCTGGTCATCCACCTCCTGGTTCTCGTCGTGTGCACATACACGACCACTAAGCTGTTGTTGCCGTGCCACAAGCCCTTCCAGCCATGCCTTTTTTTAGTAGAGGGACAAAGAACGACAGGAGTAAGTTCAGGTCCTTTGTTATTGTCTTCTTCAGCAAATGTTCCTCCTCATATTTTGGATTTACTGTCACAGTGTCCAGGTGGAAGTTCCCGTGCACAAAGGTTTGCTGGTGAGGCTGCACATGTGCTTTGGTGGCCGCTGCATCACTAGCCCCATAGCTGTCCTTTAGGAGGTATCCTTCCTTGTATACATCTGTTATCGTATTTGGGATGCCAGAGAAAATGTATCCTCAGAGGCCTTCTGGATTGTTGAAGCCTTAGTTAGGGCTTGGAGATCTAAAAAGTCTTCTCACTGCAAGTGCAAGATCCTGAATTTTTGCTTGTAGAATGGATGATATCAGCATAGTCATCTGGGGTCAGATTTACATCATGTAAGCATATACATTTCTCAGTTACCTCAAACGACCTATCACTCAGCAAGTAAGAGTGACCAGAAAAAAAAATAAATAAATAAACTCAATGCAATTCAGTCACGCACACTGGCCATGTCCCGGGCACTTGGTAACCAAACCCTGCGCATGTTTCAGCCAAGTGCACATTGGCATTTGAGTATCATTCTTTTCCAATATTTTTTCCAAATGGAGGTTGAGCATGCTTTGGTCGAAAATGATGTTTGTTTTCATGGCTTTCCAGCCCTGTGGTCAATGGAGTTTCATAACATCCTTCACCTCCACGTGAAAGTACAGTAATCCCTCATTTATCTGGACATAATAGAGCCATAGGCATATCCGGGTGGTGGCAACATCTGGATAATGAACACTGTTCCCCTACCATACCCTGACCCTACCTATACCAAACCTCCAACATATACCTAACCGATTTGTATGGTACTTCTGCTTAATTTGGCAGTTTTTCTGGTCATTTAGGAATATTTAGACATCAAAATACACATAGGCATACCAATAGTAATGGTAGACACCAAGAAAACCATGCAGGAAAAAATAAAAAATAAAAGCAAAAAACAGCCTACCTATACACTATATGTTCATTACCCCTCCTAATTTTGGCAGTGTTTTCCAGTCATTCTGCCATATTTTAACATCAAAACATACATAGGATTATCCAAAATAATTTTCAACACCAAGAAGACCATAAAAAAAAATAATAAACACTGAAAACCAAAAAACACCCTACCTATACACTACTGTGTGTTCAGTACCCTTCCTAATTTTGGCACTGTTCTCAGGCCCATCTGCCATATTTAGACATCAAAGCACACATAGGAATATCCAAAGTAATGCTAAAAACCAAGAATACCATGAAAAAAAAAACGCACGAATGAAACCAAAAAACACCCTACCTGTACACCACTGTATGTATAGTACTCCTCCTAATTTTGGCAGTGTTTTCTGGTCATTCTGCCATATTGAGACATCCAAACACAGATAAGATTATCCATATTAATGCAAAACATCAAGAAAACAATGCATAAACAACAAAAATCCACACAAAAAAACTGAAGACGGTTTGAAAATCAGTTACGGTATCTGTGATGAGTGATTGCTCCTGGGGCTCAAAAAAAATTCCACGGCCAAATATGCCACTGGAAATTGGTTATATTGGTATAAATGGTATACCATCATCTTTGCTGACATTTGTACTATAAGATAAGCTAATAAAAACACATAAAACTGATAAGTAAAAGTACAGAAATGCAGTGAGAATAAAGTGTTCTGGAGTAAAATTTACCTTCATATAACTTCCCACCATCCTGGTGCAAAATTTTGCCAGCACCTTCCAACAGTTAAGCATATGTTTAGATGCAGAATTTCATGAGCTTGAGGATTTTGTGGAATTTCAATATGACCAATAGTTGTCAAATAAATCACAAAAAAAATTTAAAAACTCGCAAGTCAGTGTTATCACCACGGAGGAGGGTAGGGACTAAGGGAGTGAGGGAGGAGCCAGGAGGATATGGAGGAGAGATGGGGCGGGGGTGGAGAAGCAAGACTGTGGGCAGGATTCTCCCTCTTCTGTCACGAGGTGGCTGGGCGCTTTTACCATGTACTCGTAGCTTGCGGTCTGTTAGACACCGAGTGGCCATGCGGAAACTCAACTCACTGTGACCAGGCTACTTGGAACATTTGGCAGAGAGGTGGATGGCCGTTGTCACTGAACACGTACTCATGGATTGCAGTCTGTGGTCGATGGTGGTGGCAGTTGGGAAAGACTTAGCCCAGTGGCCCTGAAACTTTGGCCATTCGATGGGGATGCATACAGATGTTTTGACACCACTTGTGGGTTACAGTTGTATTACTCGGGTGCTAGAGGTTCGTTGGGAGTGATCGGACGAGCTTGAGACTTTGACCATTCAGTACAGGGGCGGATGGATATTTTAGCTCTGGTTGTGGGTTATGGACTACTTCCCGCTCACGGCTTGAGCCCAGTGGCCATGATACAGAATGTTTGAACGTGTCGGCTGGCTGGCCGAAGTTCTCAGAGTTACATCCAGATAATAGCAAGTAAATTTGGATAATGGTTTATTAGAGCCAAGGTCCAACATCTGGATAATGAACACGTCTGGATACTGCACGTCCAGATAAATGAGGGACTAGTGTACAGTCTATCCTTGTCTACCACGGTTTTCGCTAACACAAAAATGGTCTAACACGGTCCAATTTTCCAGAAGCACTATCGCTTCTGACATGGCCATTGATGAAGGTAACACGGTTATTTGAATCAGGCAGGTGATGATGAGATGAATCATAGGAGCGTTGCCTTGCCAATGGGCGTCATCTACCTCCCAGCCAATCAGAGGAAATAAAGTGATCAGGCAGATGTTAGATGTTTTCAACGTCTACAGTTGTATGCATACCGAACGAGTGAGTCAACGTAAACAGTCACTCATCACCCGCTACTTTGCCAGACAAGCTGTTGCTGAACTCCAGGAAGAGGATATCCAATGCCAGCTGGAAGAAGAAGCTAACGTACATAACGTAGATGATGGTGTGAGAAGTGTTATAAGTGCAAGTGACTTTGAGGGATTTTAACCAGTGTTCTCCCCTCTACTTCCTCTCCGGCATAGTGTGTCTTCTCTTATCCTCCCATAAGGTAAATAAAATGTGGCTCTTAACTGTAATAATACTCTTTTATAATTTTTTGAACCATATTAATGCTTTCTAGGAGGTTAAAATTGGGGGGTATAAAAAAATTTTTTGCACCACAAGGGGGGAAAAAGTGGACTTTGGGCAGGGGTGTGGAAGGAAATAGGCGGTTGCAAGAGTCGCTGTAACATGAAATTTCTCTAACACAGTAGGGGTGCGGAAGCAATTAACCATACTAGACAAGAACAGACTGTACTTACTTTGAGGGATTGTGGGAGAGCATTCCCTTGATTTTTAGGGGGATGGTGCTTGTGTAATTTACTCTACATAGGACCTTATTTGACCTTCTTGGATAGCTTTGCCTTGTATAATACAGTATATACTTATGAATAATTAGGGATTTTGTTTTTTTTACCTCACCTTTGTTTTTATTTTTTATTATTGATTCAAATGAAATGTTTTCATGTTTCATTTGTTTTATGATCATTTTTATTGGAAATGCCTTATCTTGCCATTTTCAACCCCCTCCCCCATTCCTATCTATCTATCTATAGCCCGACGCCCTAATCCCGCAAAGGGTGGCCGCAGACAAAACGCCTCCAAGTCGCTCTGTCACCCACCATTTGACTACCCTCCCCCCAACTCACCCCCCCTCCCTCATATACCTCTCAACTCCATCCCTCCACCTCATCCTCGGTCTACCTCTCCCTCTCCCTCCCTCCACCTCACCTACATACACTCTTAGTCAGTCTTTCATTCTCCATTCTCTTCACATGTCCAAACCACCTCAGTGTATTTCTCCTAATCTTCTCAACCACATCCACATCCACCCCACAGCGTTCCTTCACTTCTTCGTTCGTCAACCTGTCCCTCCACGTCACTCCACATGCTCCTCTCAAGTAACTCATTTCCACTGCTCTCACTCTTGACTTGTTCCCCTCTTGCAAGGTCCATGCCTCGCTTCCATACGTCAGGGAAGGGATCACAATACTATCATGCAGTGACTTCTTAACTTCCATACTCACCTCCTTATTTCTCATCACTGCTTTCAGTGTACCAACAACCTTCCTTCCCTGCTGTACCCTTTCACGCACTTCATCCCCCAAAGTTCCATCCTTACTCATCACACTACCCAAGTACTTGAATGCACTCACATTCTCCATATCCTCACCATCCAACCTCACTGCACACTCTGTGACTTCGTTCCTTTCAAACACCATAACTTTACTTTTGTTTACATACTTTCAGATTCCTTCTCCTACACACTGTCCCAAATTCATTCACCAAACCTTGCAACTCCCATTCATCTTCACTCGACAGTACTGTATCATCAGCAAACAACAACACCGGAAGCTTCCAAATCTCACTCTCATTCATTAGAGCCACCCCCACATCCACTGCCCTACTCTGCACCTCCTTTACGACCCCATCCATGTATATATTAAACACCCATGGGGACATCACACAACCCTGTTTCAGTCCCACAATGAGATCAAAGAACTCACTCAGCTCACCATCCACTCGCACTGTAGCCCTAGCTCCCTCGTACATACTCTTCACAGCACTCAACAATTTCCCCTCCACTCCATATATTCTTAATACCTTTCACATACCTTGCCTATCTATTCTGTCATAAGCTTTCTCCAAGTCCATGAAGGCAGCATACACTTTCCTTCCCTTCTCTAGATACTTCTCCACTAAACATCTTAGAACAAATATCTGATCTACACACCCTTTTCCCTTCCTAAATCCCCCTTTGTTCTTCTCCAACTAGCTCCTCTGTCATATGCCTAACCCTATCAATGAGTATTCTACCATATATTTTACCAGTCACACTAAGTAGGCAAATACCCCTATGGTTACCACATACTTCTCTCTCCCCTTTTCCTTTGTATAAAGGAACAATTATACCTGATTTCCAGTCCTCTGGAACCCTTCCCTCTTCCCAAGCCAATCTACACAACTTCCATATCCACTCCACAACAATCTCACCCCCATACCTAAGCATTTCACCACACACTCCATCAATTTCTGGGGCCTTTCCCAACTTAATCTTCTTCATCGCTTCCACTACTTCCACCCTACTGATCTCTTCCTCCCTCCTCTCATCTCTTCTTCTCCCAGCCATTCCCCAACCACATATACTCGCACTGCTCTCACTCTCTACATTCAACAAATCCTCAAAGTGCTCCTTCCATCTCCTCAGTTTCTCTCTCTTCTCCACCAGCAATCTATTATTCCTATCTTTCACTCCCCTACTATTTCCCCTTTCACACTGCCTTACTTTCTTTACCTCCTTCCAAAACAATTTCTTACTCTCCCTCCATTTCACAGTCAGATTCCTCCCAAACTCTTCATCCACTTTCTTTTTACTCTCCTTCACCAGTCTCTTAACCTCCCTTCTCCTGCTCACATATACCTCTCTCTTCTCTCATCTTTTCCCCTACCTCTACTCGCTAACCATTCACTATATGTCTTCTTCTTTTGTTCCACAGCTTGTTTCACCTCATCATTCCACCATGCTGTCCCTTGCACACCCTTGCATCTCCTCCTCACTCCACAAACCGCCTCACACGCTGCACCTATCTCTTCCGTGAATATCTTACATACGTCTTCCACCCCTTCCATCTGCTCTAGCTCATACCTTCCCAATCTTTCTTCCACTATGGTCTTATACTCTGTCATTTTCTCACTATCTTGCAATTTCTCCACTCTTCTCACAGGAGTTGCTTCCTCCTGTCTTCCCCTTCGTCTCCTTAACCACTTTCTTTGCAGCTCTACCTTGGCCATCACTAAGTGATGGTCCGAGACTCCATTACCCCATTCTCTCCACACTCTTGCATCCAACACTTGTCTTTTCATTCGCTCATCCACACACACGTAGTCTGTCACTGACTTTCGTTCAACAAGTTCACCATCCATCCTCCTCATTACTCTCCATGTATACCGGTGGATCATCTTATGCCGAAAGTAGGTGTTGGCTATTGCCAGCCCCTTACAAGCACAGATGTCCACCAAAGCACTTCCATTCCCATCTACGTCAGCTGGCACACCCCACTGACCAACCACTCCATCCACTTGTACATTCCCAACTTTGCCATTCATGTCTCCAATCAACAGCACTCTCTCGCTCCTCTCAAACTTGTCCATACACGCTTCTACACTCGCCCAAAACTCATCTTTCACTCTTGCCACTCGATCCTCTGTCGGGGCATACACACATACAGTCGCCCACGCTTGTATGCCTACTTTCATCCTCACCCAGACAATCCTTGCACCCACTGTTCCATACTCTCTTATATTCTCCTTCCACTTCTTGCTTATCATCAGACATACTCCCTCTCTTGCCCTCTCATTTTCATTGACTCCCGCACATATACCTAAACCATATTCCCATTCTCTCGCCCTTTCACCTTCCCATTTAGTTTCAGTCAATCCACATATATCCACTTTTGCATCCTCAAGCACCTGAACAATCTCTCTGTCTTTCACTTCATCATTCACTCCTCTCACATTCCACGTTCCCACCCTAAGAATGTCCTTTGTCCATTCCTTAGTCATCAACGTATGGTCCGTCCGGGTCCGAGGCGCTTTATTCGCTTTTTTAGTTAGTTCTTTTTACGGGGTGGGGCACTAACCCACCACCAACCCTTTTAGTCGCCTCGTACGACAAGCAGGGATACTGGGGAAGTATTCTTGAAACCCCCCTACCCCCATTCCCAAGGCGAAAAAAGTTATTTCTGACAAAAATGACGCTTTAAAAATTAATTGAAATATGAAACCTCACTAAAAAATGAAAAAAAGAAAAAAGCCATGGCAAAACCAGGGCCTGTATTTATCATTAGCTGAGTGCATTTAAGTACTTGGGTAATGTGAAGAATAAGGATGGAAGTTTAGAGGGTGAAGTGATTGAAACGGAACAACAAGGAAGAGAGGTTGCTGGTTCCCTGAAAGCAGTGATAAGAAACAGGGAAGTGAGCTACATGACAGGGAAGTTACTACATGACGGTATTGTGATACCAACTCTAACGTATGGAAGTGAAGCTTGGACCTTGTTGGAAGGACACAAGTCAAGAATTAGAGCAATGGAAATGAGTTATTTGAGAGGAGCATGTGGAGTCACATGGAGAGACAGACTGACAAATGAGGAAGTGAAGGAGCATTGTGGTGTGGATGTGGATGTGATAGGAAGCATTAGGAAAACACATTGAGGTGGTTTGGCCATGAGGAGATGATGGAGGGTGAGAGACTGATGAGGAGAGTGTGAGTGAGGTGAAGGGGAGGAGAGGGAGGGGGAGGCCAAGGATGAGATGGAGGGATGGAGTGGAGAAGTATATGAGAGGGGAGTGTGAGCTGGGAGCAGAGCTGTGAAATGGCAGGGGACAGGGTGACATGGAGGTGATTTGTTTGTGGCCACCCCTTTCAAGATTAAGACGTCTGGCAATGGATAGATAGATAGATGCACAATGGACCTGGTGAATTCACAAGCCAGTGAACCGTTCACAAATTTGTGAACGACCGTAAGAGTTATTTATCAACCTTGTGAAGTGCCCCTAATGCTGTGAACTCACCCCAGCGATGTGGCAAGTCTGCTTACGGTGTGGGCATCTTTTAAGGAGTTGGCAGGCGTTCAGAAGAGGCGAGTTGGCGACGGTATAAACGTAAACATTTTACCACTGCATACACCAACCGTGGAATTTTTCACCACGGAATGGCTCCTCAGTGGATACGATGTTGGAGAGTTAGGGAACGATGCCATTTGTACTGGGAATGAATTATATTGTGACACATTTGGTGAGAAGTGAGATAACCAACTACACACAGCGAAATAACACTGTCTACCTTTAAATGAAATGTGCTCTGACCCTTTGGTATTTGGCAAAATGTGGCAGTGCAACGAAGACAATTTTAGGTTATCACAGCCAACAGTCAGCCAAGTGATCACACAGACGTTTGAAGCTCTGGTTACACCAGAAATAATAGTCATTCGTTTCTAATGGATACTGTTGATATTCAAAGAAAGTAGGCAGAATTTTCAGAGAAGGCAGGCAGAATATTGAGGGAAAGCTGGCAGAATATTCAAAGAAGGCAGGCAGAATATTTGAAGAAATTAAGCAGAATATTCAAGGAAAGCAGGCAGAATATTCTAAGAAAGAAGACAGAATATGCAAGGAAAATGGGCAAAATTATCACAACTGTTAACATTTTACTTTATCAATCTGAAATGTATGTCAGGGAAGGAGATTGTGCATTTGTAACTCAGTGTAAGCACAGAGATGCATGCAAATACACTTGGTACTGGCAGATTGCTCTTTTGTACAGAATGGTGCTTGACAGTGTCGTGGATACAAGAGTGGTGAGAGGATGATCAGGAGGTCTGTCTTTTCATATGGCTGTGGTATGGAAGGTAAAGTGAGGAGGAATAAGACTAAGAAAGAAAGAGAGAGAGAGAGAGAGCGAGAGAAAGAGAGAGAGCGAGAGGGAGAGAGAGAGAGGAGAAGTCAAGGCAAAAAAAAATGAAAGTGAAGAAACAAAGAAACCAGCAAGTGTCTGATGAATACATGGAGTAGGAGGATGCAGCAGAGAAAACAAATGGTATAACTTGGTGGGATAAGATACAGGGTGGTGGGATAAAGAGGGAGAAGTGGCAAAAGTGGATGCAGAAAGGGACTCAAATGAAAGAAGAGAGCACCCTGACAGTAAAGAATTCAAGGAAATTAATACAAAGAAAAAAAATAGTGGGTAAATGAGGATCTTGGAAGACAGATGAAAATAGGATGAAAATAGATGAACAATGCTTAGGAACATCTCACAGTAGTGGATTTTGGAGCTTGGGAACGTACTCTTGAGGAAGGGGAAGGCCATTGTGATAAATACGGCCCCAGGAACCTAACTGGGGAAGACTTCACCTTCCAAACTCCCTCATGACATCAACCATCCAGATTGCCATTAACCCGTTCCGTGCCAGAGCCTATGTCGGCTTTTGGGCCCCCAGTGCCGAGGGTCTGGGAAGCTGAGTGACCCCCCTAATGCTGGCCATTTTCAACTTTTTTCCATGAGGCACTGAGTAGGAGGTGGGTGGATGTGGTATATGTGTAGGAAGTCAGGTATAGGTGAGGATTGGCAAGAATGAATGCTGGGAGGGATTGTTATTACAGGTTGTTTTGGCAGGGTAGGACAGATGGATATGGTGGTGTGGGTGTGTTGATTGGGGAGAAATGGGTGGAATATGTCATGAATGTTATGAGAGTAAATGACAGGATAATAATAATGAAAATTTTGTTCAGTAGGATGATGTTGCTGTTATATCAGCATATGCTACACAGGCAGGCTTGGATGAGGTAGTGAAGGATAAATTTTGGGATGACTTAAGACGTGTAGTACAGTAAGTGGTATGGGGGACAGTGAGATACAGTAGAACCCGGAATTCGTACACAATTCGTACCCGGACGCTGTACGAGTTACGAATTGTTTGAAAACCGAATCTTTTTTTCCATGAGAAACAATGTATTTTGCTTTAATCTGTACATAAAACCTTTAAAATAAAGAAATACCCAGTAGATGATGTAAATGATAATTTTACTGCATCTTACCTATGCTGAGGAGAGCTAATGGCTTAAGTGGATGGATGTGGAGAGGAGGAAGAGGGGTGTTAGTCTTAGGAATGAGAGTCACCTTCCATGAAAACTGTAGGTAACTGCCCTTCTGGTATTTTTTCTCTCTTCTGTCTCTTTGGATGAGAAGATTCTTGGGATTGGGGAGATGCATTCAAACTTTGCAATTAGTTCTTTTTTCAGCTCATTTGTTGTTCTCACTGCTTTTCTTTTAGCTCCAGCTGACTCACTAATCTTCTTAGGGCCCATGATTATGTGCCTGTACAATTTTCTAATGAAAAGACATACAGTAATCCCTCCACTATCCGACGTAATAGAGCCAAAGGCATGTCCGGAAAGTGGGTCCATCCGGATAGTGGGCCCCTGCCTGCTGGACTGGTACTTAAGGACCCTAACCCAGTCTAACTTTGAAAGCCACCTAAATAACTCCCTACCGGACATGCATAGCACCTATTTAAACCTACAGTGGAATCTCAAATTTCGACAGTTTAGAATTTATTAATCAAATTTCGATGCATTTTGGAGTGGTCTGCCTACCTTACTTTTCGATGCAAAGTCGTGTATTTCGATGCTCTCAGGGCCAGACTCCAACCAAAACAAGCAAAGATAATATTTTTGATGCGAACCAAAATGCTAGAAGTGAAGGAAAATTATAAGTAAAAGTATGAACCTAACCTAATACCATATGTGACATGTGCTCTCAGGGCCAGACTCCAACCAAAACAAGCAAAGATAATATTTTTGATGCAAACCAAAATACTAGAAGTGAAGGAAAATTATAAGAAAAAGTATGAGCCTAACCTAATATCGTATGTGATGTGTCAAGAAGAGAATGAAAATCAACATCATTTATTCATACAGTACATGAAGCATGCGATGATGTGGTTCCGAGACAATTCGCCCATCAGATAATTCCCTGTCAAAACATGGACGATTTCCCGTCAGCACAATTCGCACCCTGGACGATTCCCCGTCATTCTAAGTGAAGGAACGTTGTGGGGTAGATGTGGATGTGGTTGAAAAGATTAGGAGAAATACACTGAGGTGGTTTGGACATGTGGAGAGGATGGAGAATGAAAGACTGACTAAGAGGGTGTATGTAGGTGAGGTGGAGGGGGGGAGAGGGAGGGGTAGACCGAGGATGAGGTGGAGGGATGGAGTTGAGAGGTATATGAGGGAGGGGGGGGTGAGTTGGGGGGAGGGGAGTCAAATGGTGGGTGACAGAGTGACTTGGAGGCGTTTTGTCTGCGGCCACCCTTTGCGGGATTAGGGCGTCGGGCTATAGATAGATAGATAGATAGATTAATTAATCAATACTTTAATAACTCAAAGATATACCAAGAGAAATTATAGGAAGAGATTCAGTGGTAGAAATACTAAAACAATGATTTACAGGTGGTAGCAAATACTGTACAGTAGGCAGAATACCGAAACGAAGAGAAGTATGGTAATTATGAATATAAGAAGCAGCATACAAATGAACAATAGAGACTGAGAAAAAATATAGTCATGTTGTTTAAGGACAAGAGCTTCCAGATGGGAGTAGGCACCAACAATAGCAAGCCATGTGTGAGGCGATGCTCTATTGTCGGCGGCCATCTTGCGACTGTCCTGCCAGCAGCCAGCCCTCTACAGCCAAGTGCTGCACTTTCAGCCTGTACCTTCCATATGGACATGCATTTCACTGCAATTTAGTTGTATGTATTTTCTTTGTATTTTCATCACAACTTACCTGTTTCAAGATGGCAAGCAAGAGTGGTTCTTTGGGTAGCAGTGGTAATGGATGAGAGCAGTCTGGCACCTCTGAATCTTCGCAGCCAAAGGAGAAATGCCAATACAGGAAAGGGCAGAAATATACCAAGTGTACACTTGCTGACAGTATGGCAATACAATGCAGAAATACAGTTACTTAACCACAATTATAGTTCATAAAGTTTACAGAGGGTGTGGGTAAAAAACCATGACTTTAGGTTGTTAGGTTCGGATGCCTCGGACCCAAACTATGTTTTACCATTAGAACTTCAGTTTAAATTTCGATGTGGTTTTTTGGTACATATCCCCATCGAAATTTGAGAATCCACTGTATTTAAGACCCTATTCACACCAATAATGGACATAAAGCATGAAATAAATGAAAAGGAACCAGAGAATGAGATATTAGAAGTGAGTATGGAAAATACTTAGGCCTAGCAGTGGCAGGGTACTGTACTTACAGCACATCTGTGGCTGCCGCCTCTAACTCTCTAAGGCTGTGGTAGTTGTGAAAATGCTCTTGAAGCACCTACAGTAATCCAGTGTCGTGCTACACTTAATTCTTTGCACTGTGAGTTATAATTGTTTAACACTGCACATTCTGTTCTTAATTGCGCCAGGCCAGTTTCAACTGCCAGTTTCAGCCGCCACTTTGCACTCCACACTTTAATCCTTTGCACTCTAAATTCTAATTTCTTAACACTGCACAATGCTGTAAATTCCCATGTAGTCTAGTGGGGAGGTATTGCTGTTTATCCACTCTTTATTCACAAAAACGAGCATGTGCGGCATCCATTGCGATAAACATCCACCCTTGACGATGGTTAAGCAGTAACTGGGGACAGGGTTGCCAGATCTGAGCTTGGCCACATTACCAAACTCCTCACCTTTCATTACCAAATTTAACTTTTCAGTACCAAATTCTTAAAGGAAGCATTTATTCTTCACTAATTATATGTACCGTGGAAATAATCACTCTCCTTATAATCAGCAGCATTTTTATTTTTGTGCTATGTATGCTAGCAGATTAATCAGAGAGAGCAGACAGTCCACCGTCTCCATTCTCTATATCTTCATGCATGTGAAAAATCTGTTTGGTAATGGATCATGCTGATTCACTAGCAAACGAACTTTTCGATACCAAATTGGCCCACATTTGGTAATGAAAAATACCAAATGGCAACTCTGACTGGGGAGGGGGGAGGAAGGAAGGGGTGAAGGGGCCATGTTGTAAACAGCTGTTCGGCGCCGCGCGGCAATTTCAAACTACGGTTGGGGAAAAATTTGGATTTTGAGGGGATTTTTTCTTTTTTTTGGCCATTTTTGGGTTCCGAAGGTCCAGGCCCATAATGTCCGGTAAGTGGGGAATCCAGATAGTACAGGGATTACTTTAATTTATCACAAAGTTTAATGGAGCTTGTATGACTGATGCGTAGCTGGCGGAAGACAAAGAGGGACAGGCGACCACGTGGCACCTATGACGCCACGTCTCTCAGTGCGAATAGCTGGTCACCGTATGAAAACTGGAGCGATTTTTGGACAAAAAAGCTGTATGAAAACTGAGTTGTACGAGTAGAGAGGCATACAAATTCCGGAGTTCCACTGTAGTAGTTTTGGGAGGGGATTTAAATGGTCATGTAGGTGAAGCAGCTCAAGGATATGAAGGAGTACAGTTGCCTTCACTGCTGCATTGGCCACTCAGTGTTTTCATTGTGTGGGCTGTCTGAGGTATGAACCACCCGATTATCGGAATGTGTATTGAAAACAGAGTTGGGCGAGGCAGTCAGTGGATGGTTGGGGGTTTGATGCGGGAGTAAAGGAGGTAGAGGGTTTGAAAAACTAGTGGGCGTTAGGGAAGGTGGGGGAGACAGTATGAGGTGCATTATTTATGTGAGAAGGAATTACTGGGTAATTCAGTCATTAACCCTCTCAGGGTCACTCACGCGATTCGCGTTTCATGTGGATTGTTCTAAAGATGTTCAGTCACTCGAATCGCGTTCCTAAGCAGAAAAAACGACGTCAAAAGAAAAGTTTTTGGCCGATTTGCATCAAATTTTGGTGCGTTCCAGTGTGTGCATCTCTTTTCCGAGGTAAGCATTTGGCAACACTGTGACTGCTCTGATGAGACAATGCATAGCAGAAATGTCTCAGTATCTCACGACCAGCCGGGCAGGAGAGTAGCGCAGCTATCAGCATCCCCTTAAACCCGTCATTTTCCCCCTCCCACCCGAGGCAGAAGCCATTATTGAAATATTGTGACTGTACAGTGTTTTTGACTATAATGTGAAGTGATTGTGTCTATGAAACATAGATATATTGTCTGTAAATCATTGGGGCCCGTTATCAGCCGTTAAGCCTACAGGCAGGAGTGTGGTTTGTTATAACGGGGTTTCCACTCTGCTTCACCCTGCCCATAAATGATGTGAGTATTTTGCCTTTATATAGTGAAGCCAATACTTATATATGTGAAACATATAGTGCCTGGATTGGTGAAATAACTGACCTACCATAGCAGGCATTATGCATGCCATAGAGATATGCAGCAGTCGCTAAAGAAACAGGCGGTCATGTACGCCATAGAGTCGGGAATAATAGACGAGATTGGGATGGAATCATGTGATAGTGTTTTATATTGCATATGGTTTTGTGTGAAATATACATATAAAATAGTGCAGCGAGTGTTCACAGAGAAATATTTCATGCATTGACTGACTTAGCTAAAACATAGCGCAAGTGTAAGAGACAAGAAATGTGCCACAGCCACATGTACATACTTATGTCGTGCAGCGAATTTTTGTGGAGAAATCTGTTGTGTGCAATCCCATGTGTTTTAGGCAAATGTATCGCAAGGAGAGAAGAAAATACACCACAGCCACAGACACACACACACACACACACACACACACACACACACGCTCACACATAACTCCTCATCTTCAAGCTACTGCCAGCATCTCAACACCTCTGGAGGAAGTGAGTTATCCGCATTTTGTTGATTTGTACATTGACCTATTTCTGTAGTTCAATATTTTTTACACAAATAAGTAATGCTTTTTACATACACACATATGAGATGGAAGAAAGTTCAGCTTCAGTATCAGAACCTAGCAAAAAGACTAGTATACTAGTCATGTCGAGTTTCTGACAGCACTATCAAAAACCTTATGATATTTTACGTGTATACTTTGAGTAAAAGAAGAAAGTAATAAAACGTAATGAGCGAAAATATGTAGCTGTGGGTGAGGCAGGGAAAGAATGTTTTTTGTCTTGCGTGCGGGTGGGGAGTATTCTACGTTTTTGTCTAATTACTGCAAAACTATTGGATGTATCGATTTCCCATAAGAACCATGATAAAGAGCAGTAAATTGTATGTATGTTCATTTGCAGAGTATAAGCCTTTGGGAGCGTTTTCTGTTGGAAAAGTTGGAGGAACAGACTGTTTTGGTAAAGTCGAAAGCGCTCGGAGGAGAAATCTCACTTTGTCGGCCAATTACTCGAAAACTATTGGACGCATCGATTTCCTGTAAGAACCATGATAAAGAGCAGTAAATTCTACGTATGTACAAGACATGACAATGTAATATCTATGATAAGAATTCGTTGTTATGGAGGGGGGAATATTGTGTATGCTGTGCGCACATCACGAAAGTGACATACTGAAGTGAGTTCCCAGTCGTTTTTGGCAATTTACTCGAAAACTATGAGGCGTATCAAAACCATTTTTAGGTCATTAGAAAGCTCGTGAAATTCTGCATACTATTATGCAGTAAAAACATAACATGTGCGAGAAAAGTTCAGTATTGGAGCTCCTTGAATTTTTTCAAAAATGGCTTTCAGTGTTTGGCTATTTTCTCGAAAATTACAAACCGTATCACAACCGGATTTGTCTCTTTAGAAAGCTGATGAAATTCTCTATCAAAACTTCTAATAACATTGACCTGTATGATGGAAAACATTCAAATGGTGATGTTGGGAAGTGAACGTGACGTAGCAAAATGTTTATTCACGGCCGCCTAATGTTGTTTTATTCATGTTTTCCTGTTTTTTTGTGGTGCTTATCATTTAGAACAAACATCGACGAATAAGATGACATAGGTTTCATGGCAGTATTTTGATGTTTGGGTGGCGAAAATAAGGAGAGACTACATGTTATTTTCCGCGCATGGGCAGCCGGGCCAAGTGGCCTCACAGAAAAAATTGTGCGCTGGAAAACTTACTGAAACTTATCGTGCGGGAGAGGGTTAAAGTGTGTTACTCCTCACTGTGGTGGTTACAATTAATAAGAAGCCTTTAAAGATATACTGCAGAATGTGAGATGAGGAAAGACCTAGCTTCGGCCAGGTCGCTCATGACTGTTGCGAGAACCTAACAACCGTAGAGATGTAATTTCATTGTCTTTTATGTAAGATCCATGAAGTTGTATAAATATGACACATACCCATCGGATTTCTGGACACACTGGAATGTTACAAATTAAACATATTACCACGACTGCCATGCACTACTCAAGGTTATCCCCCCACTCCTCCCCCCTGCCCCACCTCATTGAGCATGTTGTTAGCAGTATGAAGTTGCTAATATCCTGTAAGGATTTCAGTAATGTTGGTAGAGGCTGCAGTTACAAAACTTCATAGAATTATCTACAATAAACACTGAACGTGGTGTTACGACAGTTGTAATTCCCATTGTTTGAAGTCAGCTCAGTGCAAGCAAGGATTAACCTTCAGTGCAAGTGTGACACAATATGTCATCAGGCATCCAAACTGGCATAGTGTTATCATGTTACGGCTACAGCTTCCAGCGGGCATCCCCTCACTCTTCCCAACGTCGGCATTCCTCTACAGTGATACGACACATGCAGAGGCCCATATCAGGTGTTGGCTGATCTGTTATCACGATAAGAGATGACAGTCATCTACGTAATGTGTCCTGCTAATCGGGTTATGTAAAGTAAACTTGTGTACCAGTCTTTGAACCCATATCATGTTATTTCATTGAAATTTCACATCATTGGCCAACACAAGACTCTAAGCCTTGACCAAATAAAAAGTCCCACATTACCCATAGCATTTGCAAACAGTATATAACAATGGGTAACTATAAAGAGGGTGATTTTGTTCACCTTGTAATAATCTGTACAGTATAACAAATTCCATGTCTGTTGTGGAAGTAGTGATTGTATATAACAATGGGTAAATATCAAGGGAGTGATTTTGTTCACCATGTAATAATCTATACAGTATAACAAATTCCATATCTGTTGTGGAAGTAGTGATATAACAACGTTCCTGTGCTGTGTGACGAGCATGTTGTGGACATACTGGAACCCTGGTTGTCCTTCACCCCCACCAAACATGCCCCTCAACTTCCAAATGCTGTAATGGGTTGTTGGTTTTTGGTGGTCTGAACACAGCAGACAAGTTTACTTAGTTGAATGTTTCTTCCATATGAGTGTTGCACTTGTGGTGGCATCGACAGAGGACTGTCACCGTCGCAGAGTAGTGTGCTTTGTGGCAGATTATGAAGTGTATGGTGAACAGGTGTCTCGTAACTCATTTATGTTGTAACCGTTTCTCATAGCCAGAATGACTGCAGCGCCACCCAGTCACACAAGTATTTAAAAATTTATCTATATCTATCTCTCTAACATTCTTTGTAGATTGGTTGATAGACAGTTTTTCTTTTTGATTCTTTCCTCTTCCTTCTGCCTATGTGTGACTCTACACTGAGTGACAAGCCAAATGGTTTCCTGTACACCAGGAAACCATTTACTATGCTGGGTAGTAACCATAGAACCAAATTATGTCGCGTGGTGGTTTATTGGGTAATTAAGGCACTCCAGTCAGAGAGCCTGTGCAGGGGCTGGATTCACTAAGCATTTAAGGTGCCGGATCTCCTAACGGTGCCTAAAGATATGGTGCTGAGGCAGAATCAGTCATTCACAAAGCATGGGCGCCGCCATCTTGCACCAAGATCTGGTGCCGGAAGTTAAGCGCTTGGGGGACATACCTTAATCTACATCACAACCCGGAGTCAGTGTGTTTATCAAGTATGCAACCTTTCAGCCTATCGTTTGCCTTTGTCCCTCTTCACTTCTAATCAACGTCGTAAAAGAAGAAATTGAACAGACCGAAAGACAAAAAATGTGCCATAATCATTTTTAGTGCTGCTAAGAACTCTGGCAATACTTATTTCTTTGCAAGGTAATATGAATGTGTCAAAAATAAACATGCCACTGGGAAAGCCTCCACTGGGGCCGCTTGGGCAGTCAGCTGCTGATGTTTACTGTACAGTGATGGAGCTTGTGGCTATGTATTTAGCTCACCGACATTTACGACGAGAGAGAAGGTTCAGAGACCCATTAGACCCTCTCCATGTGCCTGATGAGCATTTGCAACGGTATTATTGGTTTCCACGACATTAAATCGGACTTTTGGCAGTTCATGGACTGATAATGGATGTGTTAAACAATGACGGTTTGATATACTAACTTATATGAAGACAATAACTTTATTTCGGACATGGCAGTGGACTCAAGGTGTTAAATAAACGTAACAAACAATACCTAAACAAGCCTATGCGATACAAACCATTTCATGCATCAGTATACTGGATATGGTAACAAGGAAAATCAAAAGGAATGACTTCTTTAACAATATGAAATGCTCAACATTTGACCAAAGCAAAATTATTACTGATTTATGGGATCAATTTTATCCTTTGGGATATAGGAAGTTTTTCTAAGGTAATTGCTTACAGTACCAAATGATTCTTAGTCATTAATGCCAAAAACATAACCCACCTCCCCCCAAAACAATAAAATGACTTCTTAGTTTTAGACTTTTATGATCAAGCTAACCAAATTGTTATTATCAAACCCTACCTCTACCAGTAACGCCTCATGAATGGGTTAGGTTTGTTTGATATAATAAGTTAGAACAAACAGCTTACATCCCCACAGGCACTATGTAACTAACAACAGAAATATGCATTTTTTTTAAAATACCTAAAGTTTTCTTTGCCTGCCTCATTGCCTTGGCTGCCTTCCCCTTAACTTGTGATCTGAAATCACGAAATTTCTTCCTCACTTCATTGCTCTCCCTTTTCACTCTGCTGATACTATTCACCCTATAGGTACTAGTTTCCCATGCTAGCATCTTTGCTTTCTTTGTAATGTTTGTGTCTAGTGAGGAAAAAAAAAATTGTTTTGAGTCTTCATTAATCAAAACTAAGAGGAGGGTAAATATTTCCTTTATTGTCGTTTCCTATTTTTGGTGTTTGTTTTTTTTTCCATTTGATAGTTATTTTTTTTTTTTTTTTTAGTTCACCTGAGTGTTTTGAGGCCTTATTTGATGTGCAAATGAATAATAACCATAATATGACTATGACAATATGATCGGAAATATTAGTAATTGTGGAAGGAAACAGCCTACTCTAAGTGTTTAACTAATCCTAACCTAACCTAGCTTAACTGTACCTAATAATTTAATCTACCCTAACCTAACCTAACCCAACCCAACCCAGCCTAACCTAACCTAACCCAGCATCCAGTTTGAAAGTTGGGAAACGAAATCCTCCTTTCAGTATGTTGAGCAAGATTCGGTAATAATCATTTGCACACAATAAAACACAACAGGCTTACACTATATGATAGCACAAATCCACTGGGTATGGTAAGATTGCGCGCTAAAGAAACGGCTAGTAAATGAAAGAAATATCACTGAGAGTTCGTCACTTGAAAGGTTAAGACGTTTCTCGTTTTGTTCTGTTGGACTTGGAGTTTTTATTTCCACTATATATTTCGCTAAAAGAACATATATCGAGTTCGTTTCTGATGTCACTTCCTTCTGTTGGGTTGCGGACTGTATTTTGTGTGTTGTGCATGCTCTCCCCTCTGGCTTGTGTTTACATTAGGGAACAGCCGATATGAGGGTTCGCTCCGTGATTGGATGATCATGACAAAGCCTCACTTGTAAGATTCTCTGTCATTGGCTGAGCAGAAATCAGCTGATGACGGCCGATTTAAGGCACGTACAACTTACGACCGGGGTACGGCGCCGTAAAAAATCATAGTGAATACCAAACTCTGGTGAGAGATACGGCGCCACAGGAGTGCGTAATCTGAGGTGCCAGATCTTGCTCAGGCACCTGAAATTACTACCATGTTAGTGAATCCAGCCCCAGGTTTATATCCAAGGGATGGTTGGGATTTATTGCTCACATAATGCCACTCAGGGATGAGTTAGGCTGGTCACTGTCATCTTAAATGTCAGGACCAACTTGCCTAGCCCTGGGTTCCTATTCTCCTCACGGAGCAACGTAGGATTGGATGGTGGATGGATGGATGGATTATTTTAACAGTGATGTGGTTGGACCTCCAGACTGAGACATAGTGGCAAACTTGGTTGTGAAGGTGGTAGCCATGGTAGACATGCCTTCATATTGACATTGTTTAGAACAAACGTAGTTTTGAATAAATAGTTTCCTTGTGGTTCAGTCTGTCCTTGTCTAATACGATTAATTGCTTCCTCACCCCTACCGTGTTAGAGAAATTTCATGTTACAGGGTCTCTTCAAACCCCCTATTTCCTTCTGCACCCCTGCCCAAAGTCCACTTTTTTTTTTTTTTATACCCCTCAATTTTAACCTCCTAGAAAGCCTTAATGTGGTTCAAAAGATTATAAAAGAGTATTATTACAGTTATAAGCCACATTTTATTTACCTTATGGGACGATAAGGGGAGACACACTGTGCCGGAGAGGAGGTAGAGGGGAGAACACTGGTTAAAATCCCTCAGAGTCATTAGTGCTGAAAACACTTCTCAGCAGGCAGAGTGGGGAGGCAGGCAGGAGCAAGGAGTGTCCTGTTTGGCTGGGTAGTTCAAAAGCGAGAATGCTGAAGCGTGATTGGTTGGGAGGTAAATGACGTCTGTTGGCAAGGCAGCGCTCCTATGATTCATCTCATCACCACCCGCCTGGTTCAAAAAACAGTGTTATCTTCATCAGTGGCCATGTTAGAAGTGATACTGCTTCCAGAAAATTGTACCTTGTTAGACCATTTTTTTTGTGTTAGAGAAAACCGTGTCAGACGAGGATAGACTGTGCCTGTATATTGTTTGTTATTTATTTTCTAATACAGTAGTCCCTCATTTAGCACAATGTTCAGTATCCAGACGTGTTCATTATCTGGGTGTTGGAATTTGGCTCTATTAAACCATTATCCAATTTTACTTGCAATTATCTGGACGTAAAAGTCTCCGAGAACTCCGAAAGGCCAGCTGACACGTTCAGACATTTGGTATCATGGCTGCTGGGCTCGAGTCGTGAGCGGGAAGTAAGCCGTAACCCACAACCAGAGCTAAAATGTCAGTCCACCCCTGTACTGAATGGTCAAACCCACGTGCTCATCTGATCACTCCCAACGAACTTCCAGCACCTGAGTAATGTGACTGTAACCCACAAGTGGTGTCAAAACATCCATACGCATCCCCACCGAATGTCCGGTGCCACCAGCCACTGGGCTAAGTCTTTCCCAACCACTACCATCAAACACAGAACACAAGCCATGAGTACATGTTTGGTGTCAGACTGTCCGCCTCTCTAACGAACGTCCAATGTCGCCTGGTCACCGGGACACACACACACACACACACACACACACACACACACACAAAGAGAGAGAGGGAGAGAGATTCCTTCCTACAAAATGATTACAACATCAGTACAGTATTCTCTGTATAAATGCATATGATAGTACACAGTATTGTATGTGTGTATGTATTGCAGAGTACACTTCCATATGGTATGAGTGTTCATTTCAGTACCACAGCCTGCCACCTTAGCCAAGCGCCATAATGGGATAGGTTAGGTTTGGTTAGGTTAGGATATGATAACACACATAAGCCTGGGAAACACATTGAGCATATTTTTGAGAAAATCCTGTGGTTAGTTTTGAAACAACAGGGCGAGCGTTGTTCTTGTCTCGGGGTTCCTGGTGGCCACCATGCATGTAACACAGACCACAAGCCATGAGTAAACATATGGTAAAAGCACCCATCCGTCTCTACACCAAATGGTGGGAGTCGCTCTGCCTCTGGGATTGGTGCAAAACCCCCCACCATGCGCACCTGTCCGCTTCCCTACCGAATGGTCAGAGTCGCCTGGCAGGTTGCATTAGTCATACACTGCCTGAGGTGGTGAGGTACTGGTCATCATCTGTTGCCGTCACGCACTAACCTTTGCCTCGGCAAATGGAAGTGAACGTTATATGTAGATGTCAGTTTGCCGCGTTTTGCTTCCTCTGTGCTGGGATGCAACCATGGGGTGCGAAATGGCAGCACTACACTGCTTGCCGGCCAGCAAGCTCGCACCTCTGTTCCTGCCTTTGTTTCACCTGAGTGGCTAGCTTGCAAGAATGGCTGTGAATGTGGTTGCTTTTGTGGTGGTCCCCTGCCTTCTTCAGGTTGTGGCCCTCCTCTGCTGTATTCTCATGTGTGTGGTGATGGCCCCACCACCACCTGAGAAGAGGAAGAGGAAGGTTCTGACTCCGGAGAAGAAACGTGAGATATTGGGCAAGGTTACGCGGGCTGGACCACAGGATGCATACTTCATGAATATGATCTAGCCCGGTCAACATTGTATGACATCAAGAAGTCACGCAACAAGCTTACACAGAACAGACAGGACTTCAGCAAAAGCACACATAGGGACGACAGGAAGGTAATGGCCAAGGCCCGGCACGCCAATATTAACCGGTCGACATTTATGTGGTTTCGCCAGCAATGTAATGTCGGTGTGCTAGTGTGTGGGACTGAGGTGGAGGCTGCTGCCAAGAAGTTTGAATCCCTGCACAATGCGCAGGACTTCAAGGCGTCTGAGGGATGGCTCTTTTCCTTCAAGCTTCTCCTTGGACCTACTGACCATAAGGCACACGGCAAGGCCTTGGATGTGGCAGTGGGGGAAGTAGATCCATTCTGCCAGAAAGTGCAGTGCCTGATCAAGGACGAGGGCCTTGCCCTTGGTCAAGTCTATAGCACTGACGAAACTGGTCTGTTCTGCTGCTTCTTGCCCACCAACACCCTGGCTGAGGAAAGGGAGGAGACTGTGCCTGGTCCTAAGTTGTCCAAACAACATGTTTGTTTTGTGCTGTGCCAATGCTAATGGGACGCACCGCCTCAGACCTGTTGTTGTTGGGCGTGCAAAACAACCACGTTGTCTCCGTGGGTTGATGGATAGCCTGCCTGTTGTGTGGTACCATTCTGTGAAGGTCTGGTTTACCACTAAGATCTCTAGAGATTGGTTCTACAGATATTTTGTCAAGGAGTGTGTCCATTATCAAATGGAGGTTCTTGGTATCACCCGTGATCAGGTGAAGGCACTCCTGCTCCTGGATAATGCCCTCGCGTATCTGTATGAGAAGATTTGGTTGCTTATGACAGGTGGATTAAGTGCATGTTTTTGCCTCCTAATACGACTGCTCTGATTCAACCAATGGAGCTGGATGTTATCGTGGCTGCCAAGAGATTGTACCGCTGGAAGTTCCTGAATGAGATGATGGTGGTGTTGGAAGATGAGGGCGCGGCCAAGGACACACACTGGGAGTAGACCTTGTCAAATCTTTGACATTATGACCTGAAGTCTGCCATGTTCAGCTGGGTGAACTCGTGAAAGGAAGTGTCCATGAAAACCCTCGAAAGCGGTTGGTCTCGTCTTCTCCAGGAAATCAAAGCTGAGTATGACTTTGAGGGGTTTGACATGGATGATTTCCACAGCTGCCATAGAACAACAGGAGAACAGGTGGACGTAGGCGATGTGAGGGATTGGCTGGACGACGACGGCGGTGATCCTGGTCATCAGACCATGTCTGCTAAGGAGATCGCCGCTGCTGCCTCTGCGGGCATGGAAGAGGACAGTGAGACCAACGAGGACGAAGATGAGGGCCCTGACTCACAACCCTCTGCAACTCCTTCAATCCCTTGTCTCAGCGTCCTCCATGGTTACCTGAGGGGGTGCTGGAGTATGCTGAGCACCCACACTGTGACAGGAGTTGGTGCCACTCTTCTTGTTGATGAAGCTGCTGGCAGTCTGGGAAGCTGTCATCCTCAGGCGGAATTGTCGGTCCTATCATCAGACCAGGATCGACTCAGTCTTCAAGCCTGCTACCCCCACGAGTGCCAGCCCATTCTCACCACCATCAACACCACTACCACCACCTCGTTTCCCACCTTCACCATTGGACCCGCAACCAAGCACGTCAACAGCCATTGAATCTCCATTGGATGTAAGTTTGTGGCTGTCTTCAGAGTCTCCTGAGGTGGGTAGGCCACCATCACTGCACTGTACGTTACCGATCGTCACCCAGCTCCAGCAGGTTCAGGAGGAGGAGGAGAAGGAGTTATGGGACATTTGCTAGTCACAAGTGTTTGTCACTAGACCACATGGGACAACTCTACACCTGCTGCAGGTGTGCATGTTAAGAAGCCTGTCTGCAGTGCACTCGGTAAGTACCCCAAGTGAATATTTTTTGGCAGGTATCTTAACGTTTTTTTCATAGTTTCCATGGCGTTATAATTCATTTAGGATATTCCCTTGTGTGTTTTGATGTCAGAATATGGCAGAATAACCTGAAAACAGTGCCAAAAATAGGAGGGGTACTGAACATACAGTAGTGTATAGGTAGGGTGTTTTTTTTTTTTTTTTTTTTCCATGGCTTTCTTGGTGTTGAAAATTATTTTGGATAGTCCTGTGTATGTTTAGATGTCAGAATATGACAGAATGACCAGAATACACTGCCAAAATGAGGAGGGGTACTGTACATACAGTAATGTTTAGGTAGGGTGTTTTTTGGTTTTAATTTTTTTTTTCTGCATGGTTATCTTGGTGTTCAGCATTAATTTGGATATTCCTACATGTGTTTTGATGTCTAAATATCCCTGAATGACCAGAGCCAAATTAAGCATAGGTACCATATAGATAGGTTAGGTATTCATTGGAGGTGGGTCTAGGTAGGGTCTGGGTGTGGTAGGTGAATAGTGTTTATTATCTGGACATGCCTTTGGCTCTGTTATGTCCGGATAAATGAGGGGGCGCTCACCATCCACTCACTCGATGTAGTGCTGCTCTCAGGTGTCTGCCCTGTCCTCTCATCCATCCTTTGGGTGACTTTACACTCCCTCTTCTGTCTTTCTTTCCTTCATTCTTTCCTCTTCCATCTGCCTGTGGGTGACTACACTGAGTGACAAGACAAATGGTTTCCTGTATACCAGGAAACCATTTACTACGCTGTGTAGTAACCATATAACCAAATTTTGGTGCCTGGTGGTTTTTTAGTGGGTAATGAAGGTGCTCCAATCGGATTGAGCCAGTGAAAGTTTATATCTAAGGGGTGGTTGGGGTTTATTGCTCACGTAATGCCACTCAGGGATGAGTGAGGCTGGTCACTCTCATCTTAAATGTCAGGACCAAATTGCTTAGCCCCGGGCTTCTACACTCCTCATGGGGCAACATAGGATTAGATGATGGTTGGATGGATGGATAAATGAGGGATTACTGTACTTGTGTGACTGGGTGGTGCTGCATTCATTCTGGCAGTGAGAAATGGTTATGACATAACTTAGTTATGAGACACCTGTTCATCATATACTTATTAATCTGCTATTGTTTTCATTTTGTTTTTATTTTTGAAGGGAGTGTTAGTGTCAACTCTAACATATGGGTGTGAGACTATGGTGTGGCATGAAAATGAAAAGTCAGGAGTAAGAGCAGTGGAGATGGGAATGCTGAGGAATGTATGTGGAGTACAGAGGGTGGATTGGATACGAAATAACGTGATTCGTGAAAGGTGTGGAGTGAGGAAGTCAGTGGACATCAGAATCGATGTGAGTGTCCTGAGATGGTGTGGTAATTTGGAGAGAATGGATAACAGTAGAGTGGTGAAAAAGGTATACCTGAGCGAATTTGAAGGAGGGAGGAGGCGAGGTAGGCCAAGGAGAAGGTGGAGAGATATGGTGGACGAGTGTGTGAGGAAGAGAAGTTTGGAAGTCGGTGAGGCTAGGGAACTGACAAGAAATCGAGCTGGCTGGATGAATGTTGTAAGGGGAAGTGCATGATCAGGGATTTTGGCACCTCTTGTGAGCATTGCAGCGTCCGGATTGACTCAATCGGATACGTTTGTGTGAAGCTGCAGAATGTGGTGAATGTTTTTGGTGTATTCGGTAGAGCCAGGATTCTGGGGGCTTGAATGGTGAGTGAATGGAGGAGTGGCCTATTGGACTGGGCAAGTTTGTTCTGTCTGGGCATTGCTACTCCTTACCCAGCCCTTGGGTGGGAAAGGAGGTCCGGATGATGATGAGGATGATGATTTTGAAGGCTCCAACATGCTTCCATGCGTCGGTTTTGTTAGCCTAATGGCAGCTCTCCATGCTGCTCGATCTCTGACAGCTTCCCTATTTAGTCCCTTCCCCCTTAGGTCACACTAAATGACTTCGTCCTAAGTCTTTTTTGGTCTACCTCTCACTATCCCACACCCAACATTAACACTTCTTGTTATTTGCACCATATTATTAGCCCCCGTCCTCTCCATGTGCCCAAACCATCTCAGTCTACCTCGCCTCATCGCAATTGTCTATCTCTGTCTATATCCTGACGCCTTAATCCAGCAAAGGGTGGCCGCAGACAAAACGCCCCCAAGTTGCTCTGTCACCCACCATTTGACTGCGCTCCCCCCAGCTCACTCCTCCCTCCCTCACATACCTCTCAACTCCATCCCTCCACCTCATCCGCAGTCTCCACCTCCCCCTCCCCCCTCCCTCATTTACCTCTCAACTCCATCCCTCCACCTCATCCTCAGTCTCCACCTCCCACTCCCTCCCTCCACTTCACCTACGTACACATTCTTAGGCAGTCTGTCATTCTCCATTTTCTCGACATGTCCAACCCACCTCAGTGTATTTCTCCTAATTTTCTCAGTCACATCCACATCCATCCCACAATGTTCTTTAACTTCTTCATTCATCAACCTGTCCCTCCATGTTACACCACATGCTTCTCTCAGATAACTTATTTCCACTGCTCTAACTCTTGACTTGTTCCCCTCTAGCAAGGTCCATGCCTCACTTCCATATGTCAGGGTAGGGATCACAATATTATCATGCAGTGACTTCTTAGCTTCCACACTATCTCTATCTATCTATTGCCAGACGCCTCAATCCCGTTTGGTCACCACCTTATTTCTCATCACCACTTTCAGTGAACCAACAGCCTTCCTTCCCTGCTGTACCCTTTCAAGCACTTGATCCCCAAAACTTCCATCCTTACTCATCACACTACCCAAGTACTTGAATGCACTCACATTCTCCATATCCTCACCATCCAACCTTACTGTGCATTCTGTGACTTCATTCCTCTCAAAGACCATAACTTTACTCTTGTTTACATTAAGTTTCAGATTCCTCTTCTTACACACTTTCCCAAATTCATTCACCAAACCTTGCAACTCCCATTCATCTTCACTCAACAATACTGTATCATCAGCAAACAGCAACATCGGAATCATCCACACCTCACCCTCATTCATTAGCGCCACCCCCACATCCACTGCCCTACCTTGCATCTCCTCTACAACCCCATCCATGAATATATTAAACAGCCATGGAGACATCACACATCCCTGTTTCAGTCCCACATTTAGATCAAAGAACTCACTCAGCTCACCCTCCACTTGCCCCATAGCCCTAGCTCCCTCGTTCATACTCCTCACAGCACTCAACAATTTCCCATCCACTTCATAAATTCTTAATTCTTTCCACATACCTTGCATATCCACTCTGTCATATGCTTTCTCCAAGTCCATGAAGGCAGCATACACTTTCTTTCCCTTCTCTAGATACTTCTCCACTAAACATCTTAGAACAAATATCTGATCTACACACCCTTTTCCCTTCCTAAATCCCCCTTGTTCTTCTCCAACTAGCTCCTCTGCTGTATGTCTAACCCTGTCAATAAGTATTATACCATATATTTATCCAATCACACTAAGAAGGCAAATACCCCTATGGTTACCACATACTTCTCTCTCCCCTTTTCCTTTGTGTAAAGGAACAGTTATACCTGATTTCCAGTCCTCTGGAACCCTTCCCTCTTCCCAAGCCAATCTACACAACCTCCATATCCACTCCACAACAATCTCTCCCCCGTACTTCAGCATTTCACCACACACTCCATCAATTCCTGGGGCCTTTCCCATCTTGATCTTCTTCATTGCTTCAGCTACTTCTGCCCTACTGATCTCTTCCTTCCTCCTCTCATCTTTTCTTCTCCCAGCCATTCCCCAACCACATATACTCTCACAGCTCTCACTCTTTACATTCAACAAATCCTCAAAAGTGCTCCTTCCATCTCGTCAATTTCTCTCTCTTCTCCACCAACAATCTATTATTCCCATCTCTCACTCCCCTACTATTTCCCCTTTCACATTGTCTTACTTTCTTTACCTCCTTCCTAAACAATTTCTTACTCTTTGCTCCATTTAACACTCAGATTCCTCCCAAACTCTTCATCCACTCTCTTCTTACTCTCCTTCACCAATCTCTTCACCTCCCTTCTGCTCACATACACCTCTCATCCCTCTCTCATCTTCTCCCCTAGGCTACCAAAACCGACACATGGAAGCATGTTGGAGCCTTCAAAATCCTCATCCTCATCATCATCCGGACCTCCTTTCCCACCCGAGGGCAGGGTAAGGAGTAGCAATGCCCAGACAGCACAAACTTGCCCAGTCCAATAGGCCACTCCTCCATTCACTCATCATTCAAGCCTCCAGAATCCTGGCTCTACCGGATACACTAAAAACATTCACCACATTCTGCAGCTTCACACAAACGTATCCGATTGAGTCAATCCGGATGCTGCCATGCTCACAAGGGGTGCCAAAATCCCTGATCATGCACTTCTTACAACATTCATCCAGCCAGCTTGATCTCTTGTCAGTTCCCTAGCCTCACCGACTTCCAAATTTCTCTTCCTCACACATTCATCCACCATATCTCTCCACCTTCTCCTTGGCCTACCTCGCCTCCTCCCTCCTTCAAATTTGCTCAGGTATACCTTTTTCACCACTCTATTGTTATCCATTCTCTCCAACTTACCATATCTTCTCAGGACACTCACTTCGATTCTGATGTCCACTGACTTCCTCACTCCACACCTTTCACGAATCACGTTATTTCGTATCCTATCCACCCTCTGTACTCCACATACATTCCTCAGCATTCCCATGTCCGCTGCTCTTACTCCTGACTTTTCATTTTCATGCCACGCCATAGTCTCACACCCATATGTTAGAGTTGGCACTAACACTCCCTTCAAAAATAAAAACAAAATGAAAACGATAGCAAATTAAGAAGTATATGATGAACAGGTGTCTCATAACTAAGTTATGTCATAACCATTTCTCACTGCCAGAATGAATGCAGCACCACCCAGTCACACAAGTACAGTAATCCCTCATTTATCCATCCATCCAACCATCATCTAATCCTATGTTGCCCCATGAGAAGCGTAGAAGCCCGGGGCTAGGCAATTTGGTCCTGACATTTAAGATGAGAGTGACCAACCTCACTCATCCCTGAGTGGCATTACGTGAGCAATAAACCCCAACCACCCTTTAGATATAAGCTTTCACTGGCTCAATCCGATTGGAGCACCTTCATTACCCACTAAACCACCAGGCACCAAAATTTGGTTATATGGTTACTACACAGCGTAGTAAATGGTTTCCTGGTATACAGGAAACCATTTGTCTTGTCACTCAGTGTAGTCACCCACAGGCAGATGGAAGAGGAAAGAATGAAGGAAAGAAAGACAGAAGAGGGAGTGTAAAGTCACCCAAAGGATGGATGAGAGGACAGGACAGACACCTGAGAGCAGCACTACATCGAGTGAGTGGATGGTGAGTGCCCCCTTATTTATCCGGACATCTATCTATCTCTATCTATTGCCAGACGCCTCAATCCCGTTTGGGGTGGCCACAAACAAATCGCCTCCAAGTCGCCCTGTCACCCGCCATTTCACTCCCCTGCTCCCAACTCACACCCCTCTCTCATATACTTCTCCACCCCATCCCTCCATCTCATCCTCGGCCTCCCCCTCCACCTCACTCACATACACTCTCTTCGTCAGTCTTTCACCCTCCATCCTCTCCACATGGCCAAACCACCTCATAACGCTTCCTATCACATCCACATCAACACCACAATGCTCCTTTATATCCTCATTCGTCAGCCTCTCTCTCCATGTGACTCCACAGGCTCCTCTTAAATAACTCATTTCCACGGCTCTCACTCTTGACTTGTGTCCTTCCAACAACGTCCAAGCTTCACGTCCGTATGTTAGAGTTGGTATCACAATTCTGTCATGTAGTAACTTTTTCACTTCCATGCTCACTTCCCTGTTTCTTATCACTGCTTTCAAAGAACCAGCAACCTTTCTTCCCTGCTGTACCCTTTCAAGCACTTCACCCTCCAAACCTCCATCCTTACTCATCACACTACCCAAGTACTTAAACGTACTCACATTTTCCAATTCCTCACCATCCAACCTCGCTGTACATTCACTGACTTCACCTCTCTCAAAGACCATCACTTTACTCTTCCCTACATTCACCTTTAGATCCCGTTTCTTACACACTCTCTCAAACTCATCCACCAAGCCTTGCAGCTCCCCTTCGTCTTCACTCAACAACACAGTATCATCTGCAAACAACAGTACAGGGAGTTTCCAAACACTATCCTCTCTCACCAGGGCCACTCCAACATCCACTACCCTACCTTGTACCTCTTTTATTACCCCATCCATAACAGAGCCAAAGGCATGTCCAGATAATGAACACTATTCACCTACCACACCCAGACCCTACCTAGACCCACCTCCAATGAAAACCTAACCTATCTATATGGTACCTATGCTTAATTTGGCTCTGGTCATTCAGCCATATTTAGACATCAAAACACATGTAGTCCCTCCCTGTGCTTGTCTTCCTCCTCGAGAACAACCATCACAACCATCACCTCGTCCAGGAACTTCCAATGGTACAGCCTCTTTGTTGCCACGATCACTCCTTGGTCCATTGGTTGGATGAGAGCAGTCGCATTAGATGGCAAAAACTTGCACCTAATGCGGCCATTCTCAGCCACCAGCTCCTTGTTGAATGGATGCAGAGGTGCAATGTCCAGAAGAAGGAGGGACTTTACCCGGCTGCGTGAGATTCCCAGTGTCTTTGTCTGATAATAGTTGACTTCCTTGATGAAGTGCTGGTGAAATCAGTCTTTGAAGATCATGACTCTGAACCAAGCCTTCACAGAATGGTACCAAATGACAGGAAGGACATCCATCACCCCACGAAGACACCGAGGCTGCTTTGCACTGCCAACAATAACGGGCTTGAGCCGGAGCTTGCCATTAGCATTGTCACAACACAAGGTAGATATCTGTTGCTTTCAAAGCTTGCGGCAAGGTACCGGTACACGCTTCTCCGTCTCCTCTGCTAGACTGTTCGTTGGCATCAAGCAATAGAATAGATCAGTTTTGTCAGTGCTGTAGACTTGACCAAGAGTGAGGCCCTCCCTGTTGATCAAGCCCTTCACCTTCTGCCGAAACTCCTCTACTCCCTCCTCGTTGGCGTCCAAAGCTTCGCCATGGCCTTACGGTTTGTAAGGCCATGCCGTAACTTGAAAGTGAAGATCCAACCCTCAGATGCCTTAAGGTCTAGGGTGTCATGTAACCATACAAACTTCTTGGTGGCAGCCTTCAGCTCCGTACCATGCACAAGCACACCAGCAGCTCGTTGTTGTACCAAATCAACATGGAGTGGTTGATTTTTGCAAACCGGGGAGTATTCATAACCTTCGTCTCCACATTGCATTTGGTCTTCGATGCAGAGTCAGCCATGTACTGGGTGAACTTGTCCTGGGATCTCTTAATATCAAACAAGGTAGAGCAGGCCAGGTTGAATTCACGAAGGACACGTGATGTCGACCATCCTGCATCCACCTTCTCCGATATCTCCCTCTTCTCGAGAGTCAAAACCACCCGTTTCCTCTTCTGGGTTGGCGGGGCCATCGTCACACACACAAGTAAGAGGCAGCAGAGGAACAACAGGGCCTGCAGCAGGTAGGGCACCACCACAAAAGCGAGCACATGGGCGGCCATGGTGAGGAGCGTGCAATCATGATGTTGGATGAGCGGGAAATGGGGAGGAGGCAGCATCGCCCTGCCTGAAGTTGGTGGAACTACGCGGCAAAACACAGCTGGTCCGCGCCATGCGCCAAGTTCAAATTACGGGTGAAAAAAAATCAGATTTTTTCATTGGATTTTTACTGTTTTTGGGCCATTTTTGGGTTCCGAAGGCCCAGGCCCAAAATGTCCGGGTATTGGGGTGTCCGATTATTGGGCATCCGGATAGTGGGCAGATTACTGTACTTTACATTTAAGCTTTACTGGTTTCTGTATTTCCTCAGGAAATGCATATTAGTCTGTTGATTCCAGGCCAATGACTTCTAAAATTATTACATAGTTGTGTTGATGTAACAAGTACTTGTCCACTAGATAGTCTATTGTTCTGTGTGTAATGAAGTGATCTGTGATTCAGTTGTGTGGAGAGAGAGCAGCTGGAAATGCACAAGGCAGTTTGCAGTCAGTTCATCAGAGGAGCTAATGTGGACTCTGCAGACCCCAACTAAAAGGTAATGATTGTGCCAAGACTCAAATCTTCATGTTGATGTTTCTGGCTCTGCCTCTATAAAGTGTTGTACTGTAAACTGTTGTTTTGCATGGCTAAAGTATTCCCAGGTTATACCATACATTGTTCAGATGGAATCTGCATAAATAAAAGCTTAAGAATCCCCCAGTTTTGGCATTGGGGAAAAGTTAATCAGAAATTTTCCCAAAGGTCCCTCTTTTGGCTCTTTAATTTTTTTTTTTTATTGTCTTCAGTACAGGAATGATTCCAGTATATTATGGCTTACTGTCAAACTGTGCCACCATTGATGGTATTCATGTCTCTAATACACAGTAATGAGGTGGCAGGAAATTCAGAACACATTTCACAAGTAATATAGCAGTTAATTGATGATTAGTCATGGAAGGAATGTCAGATTGTAAAGGTTAATGATGTATTGATCATGAATGTCACAGTAAAGTGATATTAAATGTTAAATAAATTGTAATTTTTGTTTATAACAGTTCTTGTTGTACGCAGAGATTTGCAAACCCATCCTTAACCCTCTCATGCATGATAAGTTCCAGTAAGTTTTCTGGCGCACGATTTTTTCTACGAGGCCGCCCGGCCCGACTGTCTGGGCGCGGCAAATAACATGTAGTCTCTCCTTATTTTCACCACCCAAACATCAGTATACTGCCATGAAACCTATCTCATCTTATTTGTAGATATTTGTTCTAGCTGATAAGGACCACAAAAAAAAAACATGAATAAAACATTAGGCGGCCGTGAATAAACATTTCGCAATGTCATGTTCACTTCCCAACATCACCATTCGAATGTTTTCCATCATACAGGAAAATGTTATTAGAAGTTTTGATAGAGAATTTCATCAGCTTTCTAAAGAGACAAATCCGGTTGTGATACGATTTGTAGTTTTCAAGAAAATAGCCAAAAACTGAAAATCATTTTTGAAAAAAATTCTCTTGCCTATCTATTGCCAGACGCCTCAATCCCGTTTGGGGTGGCCACAAACAAATCGCCTCCAAGTCGCCCTGTCCCCCGCCATCTCATTGCCCTGCTCCCAACTCACACCCCCCTCTCTCATATACCTCTCCACCCCATCCCTCCATCTCATCCTCGGCCTCCCCCTCCCTCTTCCCCCCTCCACCTCACTCACATACACTCTCTTCGTCAGTCTTTCACCCTCCATCCTCTCCACATGGCCAAACCACCTCAGTGTGTTCCTCATAACGCTTCCTATCACATCCACATCCACACCACAGTGCTCCTTTATATCCTCATTCGTCAGCCTGTGTCTCCATGTGACTCCACAGGCTCCTCTTAAATAACTCATTTCCACTGCTCTCACTCTTGACTTGTGTCCTTCCAACAACATCCAAGCTTCACTTCCGTACATTAGAGTTGGTATCACAATACTGTCATGTAGTAACTTTTTCACTTCCATGCTCACTTCCCTGTTTCTTATCACTGCTTTCAAAGAACCAGCAACCTTTCTTCCCTGCTGTACCCTTTCACGCACTTCACCCTCCAAACCTCCATCCTTACTCATCACACTACCCAAGTACTTAAACGTACTCACATTTTCCAATTCCTCACCATCCAACCTCGCTGTACATTCACTAACTTCACCTCTCTCAATGACCATCACTTTTCTCTTCCCTACATTCACCTTTAGATTCCGTTTCTTACACACTCTCCAAAACCCATCCACCAAGCCTTGCAGCTCCCTTTCGTCTTCACCCAACAACACAGTATCATCTGCAAACAACAGTACAGGGAGTTTCCAAACACTATCCTCTCTCACCAGGTCCACTCCAACATCCACTACCCTACCTTGTACCTCTTTATTACCCCATCCATGTAAAGATTGAACAACCATGGAGACATGACACATCCCTGTTTCAACCCAACTTTGAAAGAGAAAAATTCACTTAGTTCACCATCCACATGCACTGCAGCCTTCGCACCATCGTACATACTCTTCACAGCATTCAGCAACTTCCCATCTACTCCATATATTCTTAACACTTTCCACGATCCTTGTCTATCCACCCTGTCATATGCTTTCTCCAAATCCATGAAAGCAGCATACAACTTTTTTCCCTTCTCTAGAAACTTTTCCACTAAAGATCTAAGAATGAATATCTGATCTACACAGCCTCTTCCCTTCCTAAAGCCTCCCTGTTCTTCTCCAACTAATTTCTCTGTTCTTTCTCTAACTCTGTCAATACGTATCCTCCCATACACTTTTCCTATTATACTAAGAAGACAAATTCTCCTATGATTACCACACGCTTCTTTTTCCCCTTTTCCTTTGTACAGGGGAATAATTATACCTGACTTCCAATCTTCCGGGACTCTACCTTCCTCCCAGGCCAATCTGCACATCTTCCACATCCATTCTACAACTATCTCTCCCCCATGCTTCAGCATTTCACCACACACTCCATCAATTCCTGGGGCTCTAATTCAAGGAGCTCTAATTCTGAACTTTTGTTGCACATGTTATGTTTTTATTGCATAATATTATGCAGAATTTCACGAGCTTTCGAATGAGTAAAGATGGTTTTGATACGCCTCATACTTTTCGAGTAAATCGCCAAAAACGACTGGGAACTCACGTCCTTACGTCACTTTTGTGATGTGTGCACAGCACAGGCAATATTCCTGCCTACGTAACAACGAATTCTTATCGTAAATATTACATTGTTATGTCTTGTACATACGTAGAATTTACTGTTCTTTGCCATGGTTCTTTCAGGAAATCGATACGTCCAATAGTTTTCGAGTAATTGGCCGACAAAGTGAGGTATTACTCCTCCGAGCGCTTTTGACTTTACCGCTAGCAGGGAAAAAAACAAAGTCTGTTCCCCCAACTTTTCCAACAGAAAATGCGCCCAAAGGCTTATATTCTGCAAATGAACATATGTAGAATTTACTACTCTCTATCATGGTTCGTACAGGAAATCGATACATCCAATAGTTTTCGAGTAATTGGCCGACAAAGTGAGATTATTCCTCCGAGCGCTTTCGACTTTTACCTGAAGCAAGGGAAAAAACGAAGTCTGTTCCCCCGCCTTTTCCTACCAAAATTGCTCCCAAGGGCTATTCTGGTAATGAACATACGTAGAATTTACTGCTCTTTATCATGGTTCTTACAGGAAGTCGATACGCCCAATAGTTTTCGAGTAATAGGACGACAAAGGTAGATTACTCTTCCAGTCGGTACCTACTTTTACCACAAGTAAAAAAAAAAAATATGTTTTCTCCCCCTTTGCCTAAAGACTATGCTCCCAAAGCCTTTTTTTTTTTTTTTCCTTTTTTTTTTTTTTTTTTTTAATGTACAAACTGTATAATCTTCCAAGGTTGTTTTTTTATGGTTGTAACCTACTACACATGAACACTACTTTTTCCAAGTTACTGCTAATGAAGCTTTACTTTCTGTCATATGTGTAATATGTAGGAGAAGACGGTTATTTGCCTGAAAATTATAGGGATAATGATAATAGGTCAATATACATATCATCAACAAAATTTGGAGAACTCACTTCCTCCAGGGGTGTTGATGGAGTTGTAGGACCTTCTGGGATTGGAAGATGTGGAGTTATGTAGTGTGTGTGTGTGTGTGTGTGTGTGTGTGTGTGGGAGTGTGTGTGTGTGTGTGTGTGTGTGTGTGTGTGTGTGTGTGTGTGTGTGTGTGTGTGTGTGTGTGTGTGTGTACACTGCACTAGGAAATACTTCACTCAGCATGGAACCATTCAAAGCAATCACCCATGCACAGTGCCACATCACAAACAGGACACATGTGACTTGTGTCCCTCCTCAACTTCGCCAGGGAACACATGATGCACCGCAGCCTCCTCCGTTTGGGGATCCTTTCCCGTCGGTGGCCCAGTGTGTTATCCAACCGCACTCTGTCATCGATGAAACGACGACGCTTGGCTGGCTGTCCTCCTGGCGTTCCCCAGTCCTGTTGTCCTGGAGGTGCAGCTGCAGGCCCGGGCATGGCAGTGGCAGCAGGTTCTCCCAACGGACCAGGAACTGGTGAAGGTTCTCTCAGCACCTGTGCTGGTCCTGCAGGCGATGGTGGCACTGACTCCTGTCCTGGCCCTCCTCCTGGAGATGATGGTTTTGGTTCAGGAGCCGGTAGTGATGGCACCTGTCCTGGCACTGCGCAGGTACCACAGGTGCTGGATGTCCTGCTGGCCGTCAGGTTGGAAGGTCAGGGGCATGGTGGATGACATGCCCTGATGCGGGCCACTCTGCTTCATCAAAGTAGAGGAGCTTGTCCACTATCTCCTCCACGAATTCGAGCAGACTGACTGACCCGCATGAGCTCTTATTGAACAGGGCAAATGCATTGAAAATGGCCATGTGGTTGAAACAGAAGGTGATCTTCTTGGTCCATTTCACGGTCCACCACTGGATGGGGTAGTATTGGACCATCTGGTCGAAGTAGTCCACCCCACCCATGTGTCGATTGTAGTCATCCACCACGATGGGCTTGTCCACGGTCTTCTGGACATAGGTTGTCCTCCCGTCAGGAGCCCTGGTCTTCCTTCGAACCCACTTCTGGATGGTGCTTGTGCTGTAGAAGGTGGAAACCATGTTGACAATGTGCTTGTCCCTCCACAGCAACACCATCACGTTGTCCTTGTGCATCGCTGTCATGCCTCCCTCTGGCAGGTTCTTGGTACTTTTGATGTCCTACAGCTGCTTTGGTGCTCCTCTTGCCAGGCATAGGGTCCCACACACTTAGGTTCCTGCACTGAAGAGGCGTTCGCACAGGGATAGAGTTATAATAGTTGTCCATGTAAACTTTGTATCCCTTATCCTTCAGCAGTTCTACGAGGCTTCACACTGTGGTCCCCAGCGCCCTCTTCTGCCCCATATACACCTCGAAATTCCAGATGTAACCCAAGGAAGCCTCAGCCAGGATTTGCAGCTTGATTGAATACTTTGAGGGTTGCATGGGGTTGTAAACGCCAAAGCTTAGGTGCCCTTTCCATGACAGTGAGCCCTCGTCCAGGCTGAGGTGCTCCTTGGGTAAGTAGGTGTTCTGGAACCGCTGAAGGAGGTACTCCATCACCGTGCAAACCCTGATGAGCTGGTCTTGATTGTCCTGGGGCATCGCAAGTGAGTTGAAGGCGTGGAAGTGTTTCAGGATTGCCCTGAAATGCCTTCCACTCATCACTTGTGTGAACAGGGGGTAGTTGTGGAGGCGGGATCTCATCCAGTTGTGCCTGATGCTCGGCAGATTCATCACCCCCATGAAAAAGTAAAACCCCAGGAACTTGGCCATGTCTTCACTGCAGATGAACCATGTGTCCAACACAGTCCTCAGGAATGATGCATAGCTGTTGGTCTTGTGGGTGAAATACATCAACAACTCCCTGGTGAAGAACAGCTGGAAGAACTGGAGAGGAGTTGTTGGCGGATCCACCTTCATTCCTGGGGATCCTGTGAAGGGCCCATTAGCTGGTGTGAAAGGGCTGCTGCTCCACCCTGGATCCGTTGTGGCAACACCTCCCGCAGTGGTGGGGGTGGGTCGGCGTACCAACACCCTTGTGCCTCTTCGGACACCCCTTGGCCACCCCCCATAGCCGGGCCATGGACCACGCCGGCCTCGTCGAAGTGGTGAGGGTTCCGACAATGAGGAGGACGAAACTGTCTCCTTCTGCTGGAAAATGTTGGGGGGGATGAACGCTGTTGGAGACAGTGCCCTTGTCGACTGGGCAGGGGATGACGACACAGTTGCCTCCTGCACCAGTCGCGCCTCAGACTGCGCCGCGTGCAGGTGCCAGTGTCGCGTAAGTAGGCCCTACTACTGGTGACATAGGCTCGGCCAAGGGGGAACTGGAGGCTTGAGGTGGAGAGACCACAATGGCTGTAGGAGCGAGAGGACTAAGCCAAGGCGATGCCTATCGTCCAAGTGAAGACGATGGCTGGGCCGATAGTCCTGACACTGGTGGTGGTGGTGTCTGCTCCCATCGTGGTTCAAGTGTGGGCAATGCCACCCAAGGGGAATGCTCTTGGACATTGTCCCGGTCCTCCTCACTTGAAACATCGCTCAGCTCGTCATCTACTTTGCTTTCGGTCTCCTCGAAGAGAACCTTTTGCCACCGCTGCCACCAAATGTCATAAATGACTTTGTGTCATAAAATACCTTGTGGTTCTTTGCGCTTGAGTTGTAGTTGAGTTATATATATATTTTAGACTTGTGGTCGAGCGGCTTTCATATCTTGTAGTAGCTTCCCCATTTGTCATGTAGTGACAGGAGAGGTAAAGAATAGTATGGGACTATTTTTATTTGTCTTGGAAATATTAACAAGTCTCTCACACGGAACGAAGTATAAGTCCCGGGTTGCTACCTCCCTGTCTCGCTATCTGTCTCTCTCTCTAATTGCCAAGCCCTTTTCCCGTGACCTGTCTCTAGGATCGCTTGTCCCCTTCTGTCTTGCCTCTTCTGTGGCTAATCTCCCTCTGAGCTCTCTTTCCTAAATTCTGGTGTAGCAGGGGTGTGTCACGTGTGTTCTTCGTGGATGGAAAGTTCCCGCAGCCTGTGTGTGAGCATGTGTGTATGTGTGTATATGGCCACTAGACGCTGTCGTGTGCCTATCAAGCATTCCTCGCGTCAGAGTGTGTAAGCATGTTTAGCACTGCTCGATTCTCGCAGACACAACACCTCTCATCATCTGACTCCCTGCTTCTATCTATCTATTTATCTATCTATCTATTATGATTTGTAAATATAATATGTAGTCCTACAAAACTTTTCTTCTCCATTTTGGCAAGCACTGACACAGAAAGTCAAGTATGAGCTTTTTAGGTTCTCTGCTGAAAAAGAAGAGATAGTATTCACTGTCACGCAACACCTTCCATTGAGAGTAGCACTACACAAGTCATGTTATATCTTTCCGTACGGCCAGTCGTTGCACCATTTACTAACAGTTCACATAAAGGATAACTTTTCAGTGTTTTTTCACGGTCTCATAACTGTCCACTGGCATCCGTGGGTGTGTGCCATATATATATATATATATATATATATATATATATATATATACACAGTATATATATATATATATATATACAGTACAGTATATATATATATATACAGTAACCTCTCAAATAACGCAAGGGTTAGGTTCCTGGAGAGGTCGCGTTAGTTAAAAACACGTTTTTTAAACATAATTTTCCCATAAGAAATAATGGTAATATTGGGGGTTACGTTCCTGGACTCTGGGAAAGTCTTCCCATCTGGGGAGTTATGCTACTCTAATGTTAAAAGCAACAATATTAATTTGAAGGAAATTCCACGTAAAAAACAAACAATATATCTGGGGAGAAATAAACAACATTTGAGCCCTAGTTGGGCCGAAGTGTTGTTTACTTCTCCCCAAATACGTACTGTTCTTTGTTTACGTGGATTCTCTTTCAATTCTGCTTCTTTCACGGCATTGTGAAAGTTCCTCAACATTATTAATGCATTAGTAGGTCATAAAAACACTACAGTAAAAGCAAGATTTTCATTACAGTAGGTAGGTCACAAACAATAACAACACACCCTCACTTCATCTATGCATCACTCGTCATCTGCTGCTGTCCCTCCTTACCCCTCTACCCCACCTCCCGCCGCTCTGCTGTCCTTCCTCTTCCTCTTCCTCTGACTCCCGTGCTACTGGTGATGAAGATAACTTCCTTAAGTTTTCTGTCTTCTTCATAAAGAACTGCTCTATCTTGGTCTGAGTGATTTTCTTCTTTCTGTTCTGCAGCATCAAGTTGTAACAATTCAGATCTACCATCACTTTCCTGGCCAAATTTTTTCCGAAAATGAGCCAAATTGCTCAGAATGGGGCCAAAATTCATTTTCGAATATTATAGTTCGAATAAAACGAGTTTAAGCAACAGGCAATTAAAAAATTGTATTTATGCCTAAACTGCCACACACGGTCTATCAGCTCGGGACTGTCCAAGGCACGCGTGACTAATTTGAAACCATCACGTACGTGTAAAGTCACATAAAATTGAGAAACCCTCGTTAGTTAAACATATCTCCTCAAATATTTGCTCGTGTTAAAACGAAAACGGGTTTTTAAAACTCATATTAGTTGAGAGGTAACTGTATACTCATATATATATATATATATACAGTAATCCCTCTAATATCCGGACGCCCAATAACCGAACATCCCCACTAACCGAACCTTATCGTCCTGGGATCAAACATTCCCAAAATGGTCCGAAAATCCAAAAAAATTGGAAAAAAAATCGATTTTTTGCCGTCCGTAATTTGAACTTGCCGCCGCGCCCGCGTGGGAGCATTGTTTTGGTTCGTCATTCCTCCGACGTCCGATAGAGCGCCGCTGCATCCTCCCCACTTCCCGCCTGTCTCTCACCGCGACAAGACCTACGCTCTTCGTCATGGCTGCCCACGTGCTCGCTTTTGTGGTGGTGCCGTACTTGCTGCAAGGCCTCCTGCTGCTCTCTGCCCTACTCTTAGTGTGTGTGATGATGGCCCCGCCTCCTGAGAAAAGGAAGAGAGTGGTGTTGACTCTGGAGAAGAAACGGGAGATATTGGAGAAGGTTGATGCGGGTTGGTCTTCCTCTCGCATTCTCCGCGGGTTCAACCTGGCCCGGTCGACTTTGTTTGATATCAAGCGTTCCCGAGACAAGCTCATGCAGTACACGGCTGACTTCTCGTCGAGAAGCAAACGCAACGTGGAGAGGAAGGTTATGTTTACTCCCAAGTATGCAGAGATCGACCGCTCCACGTTGATTTGGTATCGACAGCAACGTGCAGCTGGTGTGATGGTACGTGGAACGGAGCTGAAGGCTGCTGCTGAGAAGTTTGCAAGGCTTCACGACGCCCTAGACTTCAAGGCATCCGAGGGTTGGCTCTTCGCGTTCAAGTTGCGACATGGCCTTACTAACCGTAAAGCACATGGCGAAGCATTGGACGCTAACGAGGTTGGAGTGGACGAGTTTCGGCACAAGGTGAAAGGCTTGATCGACAGGGAGGGCCTCACTCTCGGTCAAGTCTATAACGCTGACGAAACTGGCCTATTCTATCGCTCGGTGCCAACGAACACTCTCGCCGATGAGACGGAGAAGCGTGTACCTGGCCGCAAGCTTTCTAAGGAACGGATATCTGCTTTGTGTTGTGCCAATGCTAACGGCATGCACCGGCTTAAGCCCGTTATTGTTGGCCGTGCAAAGCAGCCTCGGTGCCTTCGTGGGGTGATGGATGTCCTTCCTGTCGTATGGTACCATTCTTTGAAAGCATGGTTCACAGCTGTGATTTTCAAAGACTGGTTTCACCATCACTTCGTCAAGGAGGTCATACATTACCAGACGAAGACACTGGGAATTCCTCGCGACCAGGTAAAGGCTCTCCTTCTCCTCGACAATGCACCTGCCCACCCGTGCGACAAGGACTTGGTTGCTGAGAATGGCCGTATTAGGTGCATGTTTCTGCCACCTAATACGACTGCTCTCATTCAACCAATGGACCAAGGAGTGATCGTGGCAACAAAGCGCCTGTACCGTCGGAAGTTCCTGGACGAGGTGATGGTGGTTCTCGAGGACGAGGACGAGCGCAGGGAAGGACGTGACACTCGAGGCAAGCGGACTTTGGAAAACCTTCGCCGCTACAACATCAAGTCTGCGCTGTACAACTGGGCTAGTGCATGGAAGGAAGTCCCTGTGAAAACTCTTGAAAATGGTTGGTCTCGTCTGCTTCTCGGAACAGATGTGGAGTACGATTTCCTAGGGTTTGACGTGGATGACTTCCATGCACGGCTACATGCGCAACGGCGACGATGTTGATGTGGACGATGTTCGTGAGTGGTTGGACGGCACGAGGGCGATCCTGGGTATCAGACGTTGTCTGATATCGAGATCGCGTCTTCGGTTGCTGGTGTCAGTCCCGAACTTGAAGATTCCGACGACGAAGGCGATGATGATGCAGACTCCGCCCAGCAGGACACTACTCCAGCCATCCCCAAGCTGAGCGCACTCCGAGAACATCTAGAGTTCGTCCTAGACTACCTGGAACACCCGGACTGCGACAGGGAGATGGGGCCCTTGGGACTCGTGGAGGAAGTGCGTGCTTTCCGGCAGCGCATCATCAATCGCCAGAATCGCCGGTCCTTGCGTCAGTCAACGATTGACAGTTTTTTCAGGCCCGTGACCCCGCTGTGCCAAGCCCTGGTTCCACTCCGTTGCCTCCCAAGACAGGCCCCTCATGCTCCGAGCCACAGCCCAGCACATCAGCTACAGTGGAGTCACCGCTCGACGTGAGTTTGCGGCTGTCTTCAGAGTCTTCTGTAGTCGGTACGCCATCACCACTACCCACCGATGCACCCCTTGGACGCCTGCCAGTGATACTCTCGGCTCTGACAGTGAATAAACAGCAAGAACTTCTCCACTAGACCACACGGGAATTTTGAGTGTTGTGCAGTGAAAAAAACGGTGTGTTGTGTTAAGGTTTTTCAAGTTGGGAGAAAAGACTAAGTAGAAAAGAAATTTAACGTAACTAACCTTCTTTGTTTTGGCTTTGGAAACTTAAAAAACTTGGGAAAAGTTAATGTGCAACACTTAAATTTAATGGAACATTATTTGGACTAAAGTGAACACTGTGAAAAGAACGGACTTCTGTGTGTTAGTGACTAAGTTCAGTGCAAGACTTCAGGAAGAGTGTAGTGCAAGTGCTTCAGGAAATCGTTCTTACTGTCAGAGTCCGAGAGGAGGCGGTTATTCATCGAGGTGGCCAGGGACTTGCTGTAAGTAGCCAAAATGTTTCATGTTGTACTATTTTCCATACTATATTTACCAGAATGTTTCATATTGTATTTTTCCCATACTATACTTACCAGAAAGTGTCATACTGTACTTCTTTCCATACTAAACTTACCTCATGCATGTGCAGTAGGAATGTGTTTTTCAGAGTTCGGTTAGGTTCGGTTAGGTTAGGTTCGGTTAGAGTCCATAAGTACCAGAATGTTTATTAATGTATGAACATACTTCTAAACCCACATTTTATGTGTCTATTGCATTTATTTCAGTCATTTATGTGCCTTATTGGTGTGATTTGGGTGTTAAATAGGTGCTATGCATGTCCGGAGGGAGTTGTATAGGTGTTTCTCTGTGTTAGGGTCCGTAAGTACAAGTCCATAAGCTGGGGCCCAATATCCGGACAAAACCAATATCCGAACCTACCGATGGCTCTATTGATCCGGATATTGGAGTGATTACTGTATATATACACACATATATACTGTATATATATATATATATATATATATATATATATATATATATATTCTGTATATATATATATATATATATATATATATATATATATCTATCTATCTATCTATTGCCAGACGCCTCAATCCCGTTTGGGGTGGCCACAAACAAATTGCCTCCAAGTCGCCCTGTCCCCCGCCATTTCACTCCCCTGCTCCCAACTCACACCCCCCTCTCTCTCATATACCTCTCCACCCCATCTCTCCATCTCATCCTCGGCCTCCCCCTCCCTCTTTCCCCCTCCACCTCACTCACATACACTCTCTTCGTCAGTCTTTCACCCTCCATCCTCTCCACATGGCCAAACCACCTCAGTGTGTTCCTCATAACGCTTCCTATCACATCCACATCAACACCACAACGCTCCTTTATATCCTCATTCGTCAGCCTGTCTCTCCATGTGACTCCACAGGCTCCTCTTAAATAACTCATTTCCACGGCTCTCACTCTTGACTTGTGTCCTTCCAACAATGTCCAAGCTCCACTTCCGTACATTAGAGTTGGTATCACAATACTGTCATGTAGTAACTTTTTCACTTCCATGTTCACTTCCCTGTTTCTTATCACTGCTTTCAAAGAACCAGCAACCTTTCTTCCCTGCTGTACCCTTTCAAGCACTTCACCCTCCAAACCTCCATCCTTACTCATCACACTACCCAAGTACTTAAACGTACTCACATTTTCCAATTCCTCACCATCCAACCTCGCTGTACATTCACTGACTTCACCTCTCTCAAAGACCATCACTTTACTCTTCCCTACATTCACCTTTAGATTCCGTTTCCTACACACTCTCTCAAACTCATCCACCAAGCCTTGCAGCTCTCCTTCGTCTTCACTCAACAACACGGTATCATCTGCAAACAACAGTACAGGGAGTTTCCAAACACTATCCTCTCTCACCAGGGCCACTCCAACATCCACTACCCTACCTTGTACCTCTTTTATTACCCCATCCATGTACAGATTGAACAACCATGGAGACATGACACATCCCTGTTTCAACCCAACTTTCAAAGAGAAAAATTCACTTAGTTCACCATCCACACGCACTGCAGCCTTCGCACCATTGTACATACTCTTCACAGCATTCAACAACTTCCCATCTATTCCATATATTCTTAACACTTTCCACAATCCTAGTCTATCCACCCTGTCATATGCTTTCTCCAAATCCATGAAAGCTGCATACAACTTCTTTCCCTTCTCTAGAAACTTTTCCACTAAAGATCTGAGAATGAATATCTGATCTACACAACCTCTTCCCTTCCTAAAGCCTCCTGTTCTTCTCCAACTAATTTCTCTGTTCTTTCTCTAACTCTGTCAATAAGTATCCTACCATACACTTTTCCTATTATACTAAGAAGACAAATGCCCCTATGATTACCACACACTTCTTTTTCCCCTTTTCCTTTGTACAAGGGAATAATTATACCTGACTTCCAGTCCTCCGGGACTCTACCTTCCTCCCAGGCCAATCTGCACATCTTCCACATCCATTCTACTACTATCTCTCCCCCATGCTTCAACATTTCACCACACACTCCATCAATTCCTGGGGCTTTCCCTGATTTAACTTTCTTCATTGCTTCCACAACTTCTATCCTACTGATTTCTTCCTGTCTTCTCACCTCCCTCCTTCTCCCAGCCATTCCCCAGCCACTTATACTTGCATTACTTCCATCCTCCACGTTCAACAATTCCTTAAAGTGTTCTCTCCATCTGCTCACTTTTTCTCCCATCTCCACTAGTAATCTACCATTTTTATCTTTCACTCCCCTGCTAACTTCACTTCCACCCTGTCTTACTCTTTTCACCTCTTTCCAGAACATTTTCTTACAGTCCCTCCACTTCACACTCAAATTCCTTCCAAATTCCTCATCCACTCTCTTCTTACTTTCTCTTACTAATCTTTTCACCTCTCTCTTCCTTTCTACATATAACTCTCTCTTCCGCCTCTCAACTTCTTCCACGTCCCTATTTCTCATCCATTCATTGTATGCTTTCTTCTTTTGTGCCACAGCCCGTTTCACCTCTTCAGTCCACCATGCTGTTCCTTGCACCCCCCTCCGTCTTCTCTTCCTTCCACACACCACATCACATGCTGCACATATTTCTTCTGTAAATATTCTACACACACCTTCCACGTCCCCCATCTGCTCCAACTCATATTTGCCCAATCGTTCCTCCACTTCTTTCTTATACTCTGCCTTTTTCTCATCCTCTTGTAACCTTTCCACTCTCCTTGCAACTACTCCTTCCTCTCGTCTTTCCCTTCTTCTATTCCTCCATCTTACTTGAACTTTAACTCTGGCCACCACCAAGTAGTGGTCAGAAAGTCCACTCCCCAACCTCTATAAACTCTTGCATCCAATATACATCTTCGCATCCTTTCATCCACACACACATAATCAATCATTGCCTTCCTTTCACTCAATTCACCACCCACCCTTCTCATCACTCGCCATGTATACCTGTGGATCATTTTATGCCTGAAGAGGGTATTGGCTATCACCAACCCCCTCCCAGCACAAATGTCCACTAATGTACTCCCATTCTCATCTATCTCAGCAGGCACACCCCACTCACCAACTGTTCCATCCACCTTCACATTCCCAACTTTACCATTCATATCACCAATCAAAAACACTCTATCATTCCTTCCAAACTTTTCCATGCATACTTCTACATTTGTCCAGAACTCTTCTCTCACTCTTCTAGCACGATCTTGCGTTGGCGCATACACACACACAATCGCCCACATTTGTATTCCAACTTTCAACTTTACCCACACAATCCTTGATCCAACTGATCCATACTGTCTTATGCTCCTCTTCCATCTTTTACTCACAACTATACACACTCCTTCCTTTGCCCTCTCATTCCCACCTACTCCTGCACATATACCCCATCCGTACTCCCATTCTCTCACACTTTCTCCTCTCCATTTTGTTTCAGTTATTCCACATACATCCACTTTCGCATCCTCAAGCACCTGGACAATCTCTCTCTCTTTCACCTCATCATATATATATATATATATATATATATATATATATATATATATGCTGTATATATATATATACTGTATATATATATATATATATATATATATATATATATATATATATATACAGGTCTCCCTCGTTTTACATTGTATCGTTGTACGATATTTCGCATTTACGATTCTTCATCTTTAGTACCAAGTGTTCATTTAACAATTGAGCTCCCTCGCATTTACGATTGGGCATGTGGAAATCCCGCGCTCACAGGCAGATCAGCTGAGAGTTGCGTGGCATACCCGCCTCACCCACACAGTTTCCCGCGCTTTTGCCAGTCTCTCCCGCGTGCTTGTTCAGCATACAACGTCTGCATGTCTACAGTATATGCATCAGTGCCCAGGATATTACTATTTCTCCTGTTCTTCCTATTTTGCACCCCTAGTCCCACCACCGTGATGTCTTGTAAACGCCTTGCAACATCTGGTGCTGGTGATATGAAGTCAAAGAAAGCAAGAACGTCCTTAACCCTGGAGTCTAAGCTTAATATTGTGAAGCGGCACGAAGCAGGTGAGGGGGCAAGCTCCAACGCTCTTTCCGTGAGTATTGCACAGTCAACTGTATCGACTGTTATAAAGCATGCTGTCAACATTAAGAAAGCTGGGGAGACAAGCACGACTCTACAATACATAAAACATCATCATTATTATTGCATATTAGATCACTTGTATGGGTCTTGGGTTCCTTATACACTAGTCCAGGAACACATCCCTATTTTTCCCATTAAACCTTAATTTCGCCTTACGATATTTCGGTTTACAATTGCCTTTCTAGGAACTCATACCAATCTTAAAACGAGGGAGACCGGTATATATATATATATATATAATAAAAGGTTCTCCCCACACATGATATACTCCCTCACACACACACACACACACATATATATATATATATATATATATATACAGTAGACCCTCTCTCTTTCGGACTATATGGGGGGAAGGGTTGTCCGAATTATCAGACTGTCCGGACCATCAGGGTAATCTCCAGTTCATACCAAACTCTATCTACATATGGTATGTTTGTTAATTATTAACCCGCCCCGTCCCGACAACGTATGGGTACGTTGCAACGATTTGCATTTGCCAGTCCCGGCGACGTACCAGTACGTCGTGCAATTGCAAGGTCGCTAATTTGCACAATTTTCAATTTTCGCACATGATTTTTCGTATGTATACACGGGACACCTTCCTCTATTCCTGTACAAGATACCAAGCAGGGACAATGCCTTACACTGCATAACCTCCCCCCTCCCCCCCTCACGCCATTGTCTTGGCAAAGGTCCTGCTACCAGTGACCTGGCTAGTAAAGTTATTCAGGGCCAGAGTGATTCCCCAATCGATGACAATGTGAAGGACAATGTTTACATAGCATTAGAAGAAGAAACAGCCAGAAATAATGATCAGGTAGTGTGGCAAAAATATGTCAGGTATGGTGATTAGTTAGTGAGTGAAACAGTAATTATAATGCCTTTATTACTGCTTGAAAACCAATATACTGTCATACTACATATACATTCGTACCAAGTAAATAAATAAATACCGTTTATGAGTGGATAAAATAGTTACCCTCTCATAGAACTCGTTTTCTTTGGTGCCAGCATGTTAGAAAACCCACTCAGGTAAGGAGGAACTCCTACCTGGATTGGGCACTTTAAACCTCAGGTGAGCGATTTCTCTATGAATTTTCAATGTTTCTCACCAAAAGCGAAGGTTTTAGCCAAAAAAAAAAAAATCGAAAATACCTCGGGACTGGGGGATGTCGGAGGTGCGGAAAACCTCAGGACGTGACGGGTTAACATATGTGGCATATGTCAACCCTATGTAACTGCAAAAGATGAAAGGATACCAGTACTAAAATAAGAAAACTAACCATGTATGATAGTTTTGTATTGCATAATTTACAGGTAAGGCCATGACAAGAAACTAGCCTACATTTTAAATTGTGGTAAGTGTAGGCAAAAAAAAAAAAAATTAATTAATTGTAATATTTGGAATAAAAATAAAACTTATGTAGGCAAAAAATACATTATCATCTTTGGCATATTGATAACACCCATATGGGCAAGAAGCTAATGTTTGATGTACAAGTAAAGCACATTTAAGTACAAAAAATAACCTACAGTAATCACTAAACACTGCAGAATATTCTGACCCATTTTTGTGTAAGCAAACTCCTCCTTTTAACACCTTTATTCATTGCAGAAGCTACACTTGCATTAAGGGGCATGGTAAGGAGGATTAACTTTTGAAATACAGCGTAAAAATATAAATGGTTGGTGAACTAGTTGATGGAACGAATGCTAGCGTGTGTTTAAACAGGCGCCCATGTTGCGACCTAGCGTGATCCGAGACTAAACGAATGACGATCGCTTTCCGCATCGATACTGAAAATGACTTTAGAATTACTTTCAACATATTATTACTTTCAACATATTTTTAAATTTTGTCCGGATTAACAGAAATCCGGATTAAAGGGGTCCGGATTAAAGAGGTTCTACTTATATATATATTTTTTATTTTTGGCCCTCCTTCCCCTAAGTTTCATCACACACATGATATACTCCTTCACAATATCTGGAGGTTCCCCCCACACATGATATACTCCCTCACATATATATATACAGTAATCACTCCAATATCCAATGTAAGAGAGCCATAGGCAGGTCCAGATAGTGGTCCTGTCCGGATATTGGGCCCCAGCTTATGAACTTGTACTTATGGACCCCAACTCAGAGAAACACCTATACAACTCCCTCTGGACATGCAAAGCACCTATTTAAGACCCAAGTCACACCAATTAGGCACATAAAAGACTGAAATAAATGCAAAAGAAGCATAAAATGAGGGTTTTGAGGTAGGTTCATACAGTATTCAACATTCTGAGTACTTACAAGTGCCTGGCTCCTGGACTGGTACTTATGGACCCTAACCTAGCCTAACTCAGAAAAACACCCTACTGCACATGCATAGCTCCTAACACCCTATTCACACCAATAAAGGACATTAAAGAGTGAAATGAGGTGTTTGAGGTAAGTATAGTATGGAAAAAAGTACAGTATGAAACATTCTGCCTACTTACAGCAAGTCCATGTCCATCTCGATGAATAACCGCCTCCTTTCGGACTCTGACAGTAAGAAGGATTTCCCGAAGCACTTGCAGTACACTGTTCCTGAAGTCTTGCACTGAACTTAGTCAATCGCACTCAGAAGTCCATTCTCTTCACAGTGCGCACTCTTGTCAAACTTATGCTCCATTGTAACTTACTAAGTGTTGCACTCTGCACTTTAACTTTTCCCACTCTTCTAACCATTTGCTAAAGCAAAAACAAACAAGTCTATTTACGTTAAATTTTGTTCCAAATTTGTCTTCTCACTCACAACTGTAAATCCTTAACACAACACACTGTTTTTTTCACTGCACAACACTGTAAATTCCCGTGTGGTCTAGTGGAGAAGTTCTTGCTGTTTAATCACTGTCAGAGTCCGAGAGTATCACTGGCAGGTGACCTAGGGGTGCGTCGCTGGGTCGTGGTGATGGCGTACCCTCTGCAGACGACTCTGAAGATAGACGCAAATTCACGTCGAGCGGTGACTCCACTGTGGCTGACGTGCTGGGCTGTGGCTCGGAGCATGAGGGCCTGTCTTGGGGAGGCAACGGAGTGGAGCCAGGGCTGGGCACAGCGGGGGTCACGGGCCTGAAAAAACTGTCAATTGTTGATTGACGCAAGGACCGATGATTCTGACGATTGATGATGCGCTGCCTGAAAGCACACACTTCCTCCACAAGTCCCAAGGGCCCCATCTCCCTGTCGCAGTCTGGGTGTTCCAGGTAGTCGAGAACAAACTCTAGGTGTTCCCGGAGTGCGCTCAGCTTGGGGATGACTGGAGTAGTGTCCTGCTGAAAGGAGTCCGCATCATCGTTGCCATCCTCGTCGGAATCTTTAAGCTGGGTACTGACACCTGCAACTGAAAATGCGATCTCGATATCAGACAATGTCTGATACCCAGAATTGTCCTCGTCATCATCCAACCACTCACGCACATCGTCCACATGAACATCGTCGCCATGCGTACGTAGCCATGCATCGAAGTCATCCAAGTCAAACCCTAGAAAATCGTACTCCACATCTGTTCCGAGAAGCAGACGAGACCAACCATTTTCTAGAGTCATGACAGGGACTTCCTTCCATGCACTGGCCCAGTTGTAGATTGCAGACTTGATGTTGTAGCGGCGAAGGTTTTCCAAAGTCCGCTGGCCTCGCTTGTCCCGCCCCTCCCTGCGCTCGTCCTCGTCCTCGAGAACACCATCACCTCGTCCAGGAACTTCCGCCGGTATAGGCGCTTTGTTGCTACGATCACTCCTTGGTCCATTGGTTGGATGAGAGTGGTCGTATTAGGTGGCAGAAACATGCACCTAATCCGGCCATTCTCAGCCACCAAGTCCTTGTCGCACGGGTGGGCATGTGCATTGTCGAGAAGGGGGGCCTTTACCTGGTCGCGCGGGATTCTCAGTGTCTTCGTCTGGTAATTGATGACCTCCTTGACGAAGTGGCGGTGGAACCAGCCTCTGAAGATCTGGGCTGTAAACCATACCTTCAAAGAATGGTACCAGACGACAGGAAGGACATCCATCACCCCACGAAGACACCGAGGCTGCTTTGCATGGCCAACAATAACGGGCTTAAGCCAGTGGATGCCGTTAGCATTGGCACAACACAAAGCAGATATCTGTTACTTGGAGAGCTTGCGGCCAGGTACACGCTTCTCCGTCTCCTCGGCTAGAGTGTTCGTTGGCAAAGAGCGATAGAATAAACCAGTTTCGTCAGCATTGTAGACTTGACCGAGAGTGAGGCCCTCCCTGTCAATCAAGCCCTTCACCTTGTGCCGAAACTCGTCAACTCCATCCTCGTTAGCGTCCAAAGCTTCGCCATGAGGTTTACGGTTGGTAAGGCCATGCTGTAACTGGAACGCGAAGAGCTAACCCTCGGATGTCTTGAAGTCTAGGGTGTCGTGAAGCCTGGCGAACTTCTCAGCAGCAGCCTTCAGCTTCGTACCAGGTGCCATCACACCAGCAGCACGTTGCTGTCGATACCAAATCAACATGGAGCGGTCGATTTTAGCAAACTTGGGAGTAAACATCACCTTCCTCTCCACGTTGCATTTGCTTCTCGATGAGAAGTCAGCCGTGTACTGCATGAGTTTGTCTCGGGATCTCTTGATATCGAACAAAGTAGATCAGGCTGTCATAAATGTCACTGTATTTACTTGTAGTGAAGTTTTCTATATATTAGACTTGTGGGCGAGCGGTTGTTATATTTGAGTAGCTTGTAAGTACAGTGCTCGTCAGAAGTATTCAGCGTTGTCCGCCAGGCGCGCAATACTTATGGCCCAAAAAGAATCACCCATTCTGGGGGGTAAGAATTGAGCCACAAGTTTGAGCTCCGAGCATGACGTCACGGTAGCCTGGGGCCTTCCGACGCGCTGGTTGGTTCCCGCCTCAGTCGCCCACGGGCTGCCTGAGAGAGAGGAACTCCGCCGAGTGTCCCTCTCAAATTGCGCCATTTTTTACCGAGTGTCCCGCAGTTTTCTGGCCTTCACAACTTTGTTATGGCACCTACCCGTGAACTATCGAGTGAAATCATATCCCAGATCATTGCTCTAAAGGAGGCAGGCCACCAGACAAAGGAAATTAGTGAATTGGTTGGTGTGGCACGATCGACAGTGCGTCGTTGGTGTGCGCGGTTTCGGGAGGAAAACAGTGGTGCAGTTCCCACAAAGAAACCGCGGTCTGGTAGGCCTAGGAAAACTTCCCCAAGGTCTGTTAATGTTTTAAAACGTGCAGTGGAGTTTAATCCTCGTGTGAGTGCAAGGAAAATTAAGGAGAGCAACCCGGAAGTGTTTGGTGAGGTGTCAGTGAGAACAGTGTCTCGTAGGGTGCATGAGCTTGGTTACACAAGTCACAGGCCTGTGAAAAAGCCTCTTCTCATCAAGAGCCAGAGAATTCGTAGGCTTTCCTTTGCTAATAAATATCTAACCTGGGGTGAGGAGCAATGGTTGTCAGTGTTGTGGTCTGATGAGGCAACGTTTAGTGTTACCTGTAACAGAGGAGCACGTGTGTATCGACGCAAAGGTAGTGACCCACTTGACCCACGGTATGTAGAAAGCACAGTTAAACATCCTGATTCACTCATGGTATGGGGTTGTTTCTCAGGGAAGGGTTTGGGGAAGCTTGTTGTACTTCCCAAGAACATCAGAGTGAATCAGGATGTTTACCTGGAGCTTCTGTGTGATCATTTACCAGACTCCTTCGAGCTAACAGGTGCACGAGTGTTTCAGCAGGACGGTGCACCTGCTCACAAGGCCAAATCGGTCACCAATTGGCTTCGTGACTGCGAGGTATCATTCATGACAGACTGGCCAGGAAATAGCCCAGACCTCAACCCCATTGAAAACTTCTGGTACCTCGTAAAGAAGAGTCTCCAAGGGAAAGACGTGAGCTCTCTGCCTAAGTTGGAAGCCGCCATTCGTGACTCCTGGGACAAAATACCCCTCCAGCACCTCAGGAGCCTCGCCCTTTCACTTCCAAGACGTCTCAGGTCCGTGAAGAAACGTAAAGGCTACCCTACGAAGCACTAAAGGTAAATAAAATGCATTATTTATATGTTTTTTCAATGTTGAAAGGTTTGTTTCTCAGGAGGGATGCAGGGCGCTCTATACTTCTGACGAGCACTGTAGATAATCTTCTTTCCCATTTGTCATGTAGTGACAGGAGAGGTAAAGTATAGTATGGGACTATTTTTATTTGTCTTGGAAATATTAACAAGTCTCTCACACAGAGCGGAGTATAAAGAAGAGTCCCTGTCTCCCTGTCTCGCTCTCTCTCTCTCTCTCTCTCTCTTGCTCATGTTGCTAAGCCCTTCTCCCCACTACCTGCCTGTTCTATGGCTTCTCTCCTTCCGAGCTGTCTTTCCTAAATTCTGGTGTAGCAGGGGTTGTGTCACGTGTGTTCCTTGTGGGTGGAAAGTTCTAGAAGCCTGTGTGTGAGTATGTGTGTATGTGTGTGTATGGTCACTAAGGCTTTGTTCACCGGTGGATTGCTGACAACTAACTACATCATCTCCTTACTGGCCACTTCGTAATCTGTCGTCAGCTTTCCTCAGTGTAATTTGCAAGCTCATTTCCCATTCCCAGGCTCGCATAGAGCTGTCTATCTATCTATTTATCTATCTATCTATTATGATTTGTAACTACAATATGGAGTCCCAATACATTGCTTGGTCACGTGAAAATGGCGTACCATCGACAGTTAATAGTCCTAACATATTAATACATATTATATACACATTATAATGAACTTATAAGCTAATTAAGTGAAATACATAATATTGTAAAAGTAACATAATTGTATGAATATTGTATACATATAATATTCATAGTAAATAGCAATTATTCAGTAATATTACATTTTAAACAAGTTGTATACATATTTGAATAAATGCATTAAAAGTAAACTATTTAACTGTAATACAGTATGTACAGTTGGCCGCACTCCCGCGAGGTCCACCTTAGTGTTGTCAACGCTGGCCGAGATAGTAACCGCGAATCATTGGTAGTGATCTCTGATCGAAGCATTCACAGGACTGAGGGAGGGAGTGTGTTTGAGGTGGGTAGGTGGGTGCCTGTACATGAGAGGCGAGATATGACGATTGTTGAGGCGACAGAAAAGTGTAATATTTATTAAAAGAAATTTTTTTTTTTTTCGGTGTTACTTTTGCCATCATGAAAAGTAAAAAGATCAACTTTAAATATTATACTGCAAAACAAAGAGAACCGATCAAGATTCATAATTGTAGACTTTAATCGTATTTTATTTTATTGTTGTTTCCAAGCAATGGACGCTGTAAAATACAGACAAAAACTGCCTGAAAATAATGAATCAGAATGCTGTTTATTAATCACATGTAACAAATGTAAGTAACTTCATCCGGAATGTGGCAGCTGCTGACACCACTGGCACATATCAACATCGCCCATATCTAGCGTTACCTAACAAGCAGTATAAAATGGCATCGTTGCGTCATCGCATCGTGGAGTTATCAGGGCTCCCATTCACCTTCACATGATAGCAGATAAAATATATATATATAGATAGATAGATAGATAGATATATATATAGAGAGAGAGAGAGAGAAAGAAAAAGAGAGAGAGAGAAAGAGAGAGAGCAAGAGCGAGAGAGAGAGAGAGAGCGCGAAAGAGCAAGAGAGTGAGCGAGCGAGAGAGAGAGAGAGAGAGAGAGAGAGAGCGAGAGCTTGAACTTACGACCGATCACATAGGAGTCGGACGCCTTACGCAGTCAGGGATCGAGGGGACATGGAAATGACAATAAAAACAGAAGGGAAGGGAAAAAGAAAAATGACAAACTTAAGTTTCATCCTATACGCTACAGACAATACTCAAGGGTACGGTGTCTTAGCCCTGAACAATGTATTGTACTGTATGAAAGTTAACACATTCGGATACATTACAATCAATTAGGTGCTAAAGAAATAGTAATAAGTTGTAAACAAGCTACTGGGTATCTAGAATATGACACTCCTGTTATCATGCGAGAGATAAGTGAGCCAATGTTGTCAGGTGTTAGGAAACGCTTGATAAGGAGGATACGGAGGTGTGTGCTAGGGGTGTCAGCAATTACCGCATGCAGTATTAAGGATTCACATTTGCTATATTCAATAGCATTATGCTTTATGGTTTCCAAGCATTAACTGTGCCACTTTTCACAGCGGTAATAACTTGACAATAAAGGTATTAAAATATATATGATTTGTTACCAGGTATTGTAGATTTATATTATATATAGCTTCCAGCCTTCCACTCAGCTGTTTCAGACGTCATCCCTCACCTCTCGTGCATAGGTATCCCCCCACTCTCCTCAAACCCCCTTCCTTCCCCCCAAACTCTCTCTGTACGACTCTCTCTTACTGGCTGTGGATGCTTCGAACGCATCTCTCTACTAGTGTTTCAGAGTAAATATCTTGGCCAGCGTTGACAACGCTGTGGCCCTCGCAGGAGTGCGGCCAGCTGTACTTGGGTTATTGTAGTGAAATGCCTAACTGTGTTGGCCTTACAATTGTAGTTACATTTTGTTAATGCAACTGTTACATAAGTATCTTGGCCTTATAATTAGTTAAAGTTACATAAAAGTTACATCTTGTTAATGCAACTGTTAATTGGCAAAGTGTAACATAATGCAATCGTTTGTCGTTACATAATTGTAATTAAAGTTACATAAAAGTTACATCTTGTTAGTGCAACTGTTACATAAATGGTACATATTGTTTGTAGTTACATAATGGTAGCAAGTGTAACATGATGCAATCGTTTGTCGTTACATAATTGTTACATATCGTTTGTAGTTACATAATTGTAATAAGTGTAACATAATGCAATCATTTGTCATTACATAATTATAATATGGAGTTACATAATTGTTATAACTGCAGTCCTAACATATGCTGCGGTCGATGATATGATATGTCATGCCACTTGCTTGTGGAGACAACAATTTGCTTTCTTGTTTGTAGTTTATGTGGTATTTTGGCATATGTAGTAACACTTACACTTATTTTCATTTGTTTGTTATGTGATCTTACTCTATTTCTTTTTTCTTTCTTACTTTTTCTTTCTTTTTTTTCTTTTTTTTTTTTTTTCTTTTTTTTCTATAGTTTGTTTTTCTTCGCTTGTGTACGCTTTTTCCATGTTGTTCATGGTTGCATAATTACTGGCTAATTTCCTTGGGATACTTTTTTAAAGTTTAGTTTATATTGCACAGATATTATTGAAAATGATATGATATAGTCCCATATTTTGTTATTTTATATAAAAAAAAAATATATATACACTATATACAGTATTAACTATATACACTGACTTGTTGTTCACTTGTACCTATCTTGGGTAATATGTGTGTCAGCACTGTGTGGAAATCATTGTCTTCACGATTGTGTTGAAGATGTTCACTCTTGCTAACGTCATTTGTGTTGGCCATTTTTTTTTTTTTCTCTAGTTTACCTTGTAACTTAATTTGTCTGTTTCCACTAGGTAGCTTTAATTAATAAATGTTAAATACAGTTCTTTTAATCGCTCACTGAGTAACTGTGATGGTATATTTTCTTTATTACATTGTAGATGTAATAATGTATAGTTGTATATATGCAACACGTATTTTATGTAGGTATAAATGGTAACACTCGTTGGTAGTAAATAAATGTTATAATAAATGAATGAATATATACAGTGTAGAATATTTATTGTTGGTGATTATTTAGTGTTTGAGTTATGCAGATAACTGTAGTAAGTATGTGTATTTAAGCTGTAACTATACAGCACGTTTTATATGTTTGTGCAGAAGCTTATTGTCTATCACTGTGTATTGTATAACTGAAGTAACTATGTAACTCACTAATTTTTACCGTGGTGGGAATGGTGGTGCAGGTGGTGTGTTGACTGATGTGGCCTCTTTTCAGCAAGCACGCATGATGACGTCGACTTCCCACACTGGTAGCTGTGGTGAGTGAATGAGTAGCGATGAGTAACTTGAGTGAAGACGAGTGAGTAAGATGAGTTGTGAGTTGTGTCTCACTCTTCGTTTGTTTGTTCCGTTTTTCTTCCTCGAGGTAGTCGTGGTCCTTTTCTCTTGTGATTTACTCGTTGTAGGATGAAGACCGCCGCTACTTGTAGGTGCGTGTAGAAGATTATACAGACGACTCGTAGAGTTGTTAATTGTATTTGATTGTAGATGGTTGTAGTTCGTTGGTTCATCGTAGAAGTTGCAAGATCGTATCAATATTTTTTTAAACTACTTGCAAGGCGTCCTGTGACCTCTTCACCTCTGCATCAGCATGATGATCGCGGAGACGGAGGGGGCTGGTTGGAGAGAACTGTCAGGAGCTGGTTGTAAGTTGTTGGTTGAGAGAGGTATTCTTGTTTTCAATCTTGATATTTTGTAGGAATTCACTGTTGATTCGTAGACGAGGTTCGTATACGTTCGCTGCTACCAAATGTCATAAAAAACTTTGTATTTACTTGTAGTGGAGTTTTCTATATACAGTATTAGACTTGTGGGCGAGCGGTTGTTATATTTGAGTAGCTTGTAAGTAGATAATCTTCTTTCCCATTTGTCATGTAGTGACAGGAGAGGTAAAGAATAGTATGGGACTATTTTTATTTGTCTTGGAAATATTAACAAGTCTCTCACACAGAGCGGAGTATAAAGTAGAGTCCCTGTCTCCCTGTCTCAGCGGTGGGATACTAACCCACGCCTCCGAAGAGAGGCTGAGATGACATCACAACGCGAGTCTGCCATGCCAAGCAACGTGTGACTGACACCAGGCACTTCTGACCCACTACTCATTACTCATTATTCACATAGCTCCTACTCATACTCATTTATTTTCACAGTTAAGTTGGAAATTCGACGTTCTATGCTGAGGTTTGCCTGGGACAGCTGTTAACCACCACAAGCACCAGGCCATGGAATTTCCTGAGTAATATCGTCCATCAACACACCACTAGAATTATCAAGAGATCTTCAATCAAACCTGTATTTTTCTTCCGAGATCGACTTTTGTATCGACACACCTCTACGATCTGTATCAAGTGGGTAAAATTATACTTACTCATTTCTTCTCAGTGCTAAAATTAGTTATATTCAACTTATTTACTCATCTATTTTGTTAGGACATAAATAAACAAGAGGCGTATTTCATAATACCATATCTTAATGACAGGAATATTTTCGCCACCACCCACGTTAATACCAGATGACACACAATTTGCCACAACAACAGACTCACAATTAAGAGAGCCCCAAGGCAACACACCAGATGACACACAAATTGCCACAACAACAGACTCACAATTAAGAGAGCCTCAAGGCAGCCCACCCCTTGTACAAACCTCACCACACACTAAAGATCAAGAAACAAATACGGCAGTTTCAGATGATGAGTGGGAAACCACCTCTGACGTAGAAAGTGCGAACTTTGCCGCTGCCTTGCACACGTATGCCAATACACTTAACAGGGTTCACCGGTCCGGTCGTACCTATTCCACCATTCCCTCACACAACGATAAACACGTCCAAGTTGAATTAACAGAGCAAACAGTAAAAATGAATCAAGAAACAAATACCGCTGATCTAACAACCACACCTCACGTGTTCGTGTATCACAAGGATAAAACTGCCCCAAAATTCTCTGGCACAGACAAAGATCGCATTGATGTCATTTCATTAGTCAGTCAGTGCGAACAAATGTTCATCAAGCGCCACATACTTGATGAACAAGAGAAAATTGCTATTTTTTCATCTTGCATAAGCCAGGAAAGATGTCCAGCGAGCAACTTGCTTCTCTCCGACAAGCTCCATCGTGCTAGGACATATGATGAATTTAAAACTGAATTTCTGAAGAAATTTTCTGGAGGTATGAACTTCTTGCCAGGTATAATTCCAGAATTACATAAAATTGTAGATCTTGTAAGGGAGCACACGACAAACCATGTGCTCAGTGAAATAACTGCTGATGTCTCCACAATCAAGAGAACATTATTAGCTACATTGGAAAATTCTAATTGGATAACAGATGATGGAAAGATGTCCCCAGACCTCGTCGTGGACGTCATTGGTTATGTAGCTGCCTTGTGTAAACTACCTGATAGGACTCTTAAGATCGCCAAGACGATCGCGTACACCCCAGGAATGTGCTTGCTAGACTTAATGAACGAGGTAGAGATGCAGTGCAGCAAAGCAGGTATGGTCGACACACATGCACATTCTGGTAGAATGAGGGTACCTGAGACAGTATCAGCTGTGAAAACATCTACACCGACCCCAAACAGAGAACAAAATCGATCGCGACCAGAAATCAGGCAGGCCAAACAAGCAAACGTGACACAACCTCTGCTACACCAGAATTTAGGAAAGAGAGCGCAGAAGGAGACAGGCCATAGAACATCAGGTCACAGGGAGAAGGGCTTAGCAACATGGGCAAGAGAGAGAGAGAGGGAGCGAGAGCGAGACAGAGAGATAGCTAGCGGGACTCTATACTTCGCTGTGTGTGAGAGACTTGTTAATATTTCCAAGACAAATAAAAATAGTCCCATACTATTCTTTACCTCTCCTGTCACTACATGACAAATGGGAAAGAAGATTATCTATTTACAAAGCTACTCAAATATAACAACCGCTCGCCCACAAGTCTAATATATATACAATCAAATACAAGTAACCACAAAGGAACTACAAATTTTTTTATGACAGGGCCAGGTTGAACTTGCGGAGGATGCGGGAAGAAGACCACCCCGCATCTACTTTCTCCAATATCTCTCATTTCTTCTCCGGAGTCAACACCACTCTCTTCCTCTTCTCAGGCGGCAGGGCCATCATCACACACACTAATAAGAGGCCCAAGAGCAGCAGGAGTGCCTGCAGCAGTTAAGGAACCACCACAAAAGCGAGCATGTGGGCAGCCATGACGACGAGCGTGCACTTGCGGCGAGAGACAGGCGGAAAGTGGGGAGGATGCAGGGGCGCTCTATCGGATGTCGGAGGAATGACGCGCCACAACAAAGCTCTCCTGCGCCGCGCGCGCCCAGTTCAAATTACGGGCGGGAAAAATTCGTTTTTTTTGTTTTTTCTTCGATTTTTTTGCGGTTTTTGGACCATTTTGGGAATATTGGATCCTGGGACGATTATGTCCGGTTAGTGGGGATGTTCGGATATTTGAGGGATTACTGTATATATATATATATATTGCGGTTCCCAGGCTGCCGCTGCCGCCCAATAGAGAGGGGCCCGAACCTGGGAGTAGCGCCCCAGGAGGCTGCCCTATCAGTGGGTGTATAATGGCGGGATAGTTGCAGTGCCAAGACGCGCTTGGAGGGTGTCCCTGCAGCTGTCCTGGCAGGGTGCCCCGAGGCCACTACCACAGCCACTGGTAAGCTGGTGGGCTAGGGGTCCCAGATCCATTGCCTGGACTTGGGACTGTGCAGTGAGTGGGACCTGTGCTGTGTCTGTCCCCCTTTATTAATTCTGAAGATGACAAAACAAAATAAGTTTCAAAGCAAGCCTGAGGACAGTAAATCACCCATGGGGATGAGGGTGGGTTCATGGAATGTGGGAAGTTTGAGGGGAAGAGCAGGGGAAGTCATTGAGGCATTCAGTAGGAGGTGGGTGGATGTGGCGTGTTTGCAGGAAGTCCGGTACAGGGGTGGATCAGCCAGAAAGATTGTTGGGAAGGACTGTTGCTATAAGTTATTTTGGCAGGGGGGGACAGACGGATATGGAGGTGTTGGTGTGATGGTTGCGGAGAAATGGGTGGAATATGTTATGAATGTTTTGAGAGTAAGCGATAGGATATTGGTAGTGAAAATTCTGTTGGGAAGAAAGATAGCTGTGATTATATCGGCATATGCTCCACAGGCAGGATTGGATGAATCAGAGAAAGATAGATTTTGGGATGATTTAATATGTGTAGTGGGTGGTATGCGGGATGATGAGATAGTGACTTTGGGAGGGGACTTAAATGGTCATGTAGGTGAAGCAGCACAAGGTTATGAAGGAGTGCATGGGGGATGTGCATATGGTCTAAGGAATGCAGAAGGGGAAAGGATACTCGAGTTTGGGGAGGCAACGGACATGATTGTGTGTAACACATATTTTAGGAAAAGAGACAGTAGGTTAATTACGTATGAGTCTGGGGGAAATAGCAGTCAGATAGATTATTTTCTGGTTAGGAGGGCCGATAGGAGGTTAGTGAGGGATGTTAAAGTTATAGGAAGTGAGGAGTGTGTGCAGCAGCACAAACTATTGATTTGTGATATGGTGCTTAAAGAACAAGTAATGAAAAAGAGGACTTATGTACCTAGGAGGAAAATATGGAAGCTGAAAAAACAAGTAGTAAGGGATGCCTTCTATAACGAGTTGAGGAGAGTGGTGGCTGAACAGGGAGCTGTAGGCAGAGGCTTTAATGAACAGTACAGAGCCCTCAAGAACAATTTCTTGAGAGTTACTGATGTAACATGCGGCTGGACAAGAGGACCACCAAGACATAAAGTAACTTGGTGGTGGGATGAGGGTGTAGAAGCTGCAATTAAGGAGAAAAGAAGGCTTTTCTGGGAATGGAAGAAGGGTGGTAGCAAAGAGGAATATTTGGCTGCCAAGCGTAGGGCTAGAAGAGAGATACAGGGCAAAGTCTGAGTCACAGAGACAATTACTTGATAACCTAAATCATGGGGAAAGGAAAAATATATTTAGGGTGGCAGGTTAGATGAAGAGGGATAATCGAGATATCATAGGTGAGCAGTGTGTGAAGAATGATGAAGGAAGGGTAGTGGTGAACAGTGAGGATAATAAAGATGCATAGAGAGAGCATTATAACCGGTTGTTGAATGAGGAGTTTCACTGGGACAGGGAAGGTTTGGAGCCAGCAGATCCAGTGTCTGGCCCTCGGCCTTTGATTGATACTGCTACTGTGAGTGAGGCAATAGGCAGGATGAGGGTGGGGAAGGCAGCAGGTGTGTCTGGGTTGACTGCCGAAATGTTGAAGGTCTCGGGCGATATAGGGGTGAGTTTAGTCACTGACCTGATAAATAGGATTATTTATGAGTGTGTTGTCACAGATGATTGGCTGAAGAGTGTAATTGTAAATGTGTATAAAGGGAAGGGTGATGCCCTGGAAAGAGGAAATTATAGAGGTATAAAGCTTTTAGATCAGATAATGAAGGTAATGGAGAGAGTTTTAGAAGGTATGATTAGAGAAAGAGTGAATATTGATGAGATGCATTTTGGGTTTATGCCAGGTAGGGGGACCACTGATCCCATGTTCATTGTTCAACAGCTTCAGGAAAAATATATTGGTAGGAGAAGGGATCTTTATTTTGTTTTTGTTGATTTGGAAAAGGCCTTTGACAGAGTCCCTAGAGAGGTGGTGAAGTGGGCAATGAGAAAGCTTGGCTTGGAGGAGTGGCTGGTTAGGGTGGTTATGGCCATGTATGTGGGTGCTCACACCCAGGTGAGAGTGAATGGAGATTTGAGTGATGAGTTTTCCGTTAATGTTGGTGTGCATCAGGGGTCAGTCTTGAGTCCCATGTTGTTTATCATGGTACATGAAGCTCTTTCACGTGACTTTAGAAACGGACTCCTGTGGGAGTTGTTGTATGCTGATGATTTGGTGTTGATTGCAGAGAATGAAAGGGAGGCGGAGGAAAGGTTTAGGAAGTGGAGAGATTGTATGGGGCAAAAGGGTTTGAGGGTAAATGCAGATAAAACAAAAGTCATGATATCTAGGGTTGGTGGCGGTACTGTCAAAGACGAGGGAGAGTGGCCATGTGCAGTTTGCCACAAGGGCGAGGGAAGTAATTCCATCTTGTGCGGTGTGTGTGATAAATGGGTGCATAAGAGATGTAGTGGTATCAGAGGTAGACTGCGAGATAATGCTGATTTTACGTGTACGGCGTGCCGGGGTGAGCAGGTGGAGATCGTCGGACGTGAAAGGATTGAACTTGCTGGTGAATCTCTTGAGTGTGTGGAAGAGTTTTGTTATTTGGGAGACATGTTGTGTACTGGAGGTGGGGCTGGAGCTAGCTCTGTGGCTAGGGTGAGAAGTGGTTGGAAGAAGTTCAGGGAGCTCTTGCCTCTCCTGACATTGAGAGGGCTCTCCCTACGTGCTAAGGGGTCTTTGTATGCAGCATGTGTTAGGAGTGTAATGCTGTATGGCAGTGAGACCTGGGCAGTGAAGGAGGAAGACATTTGCCAGCTCAGACGTACAGAAATGACAATGATTAGGTGGATGTGCAGTGCGTCCCTGCGTCCAAGGCCTGGAGGGGCTAGGTTTACATTGGAAGAGTTGAGAGGTAAGATGGGACTGGAGTGTATTGGTGTTGTGATGAGGAGAGGTAGATTGAGGTGGTTTGGACATGTGGAGAGGATGGGGGATGATAATTGGGTGAGGAAGGTGAGAAGTGTTAATATTGGGGGTGGGGTTATGAGGGGTAGACCGAGAAAGACATGGGACGAGGTCATTAAGTGTGACCTTAGGGTTAAGGGACTGAACAGGGAGGCTGCAATGGATCGTGCAGCATGGAGAGCCGCCATTAGGTGACCAAGGCCGACACATGCAAGCATGTTGGAGCCTTTAAAAACGAAAACGAAAACGATATATATATATATGTATATATTTGTATATATATACAGACATAGTTTCCCCTCCTTCCCCAAAAGTTTCCCCAGCACGATACAATATTTTCCATGAACACTTGTGACACATATCACAAACATTTTAGATACGAATCACAAATTTCAACAAATGTTTTAGAAAGGTACAGTACCTGTCCACTGGCATCCATGGTTGCCCGGCATTGCAAGGCACAGTACCTGTCCACTGACGCCCCTCATTCCGTGGCGTTGTTACCTTTCCCAGTACACCTGCCACTAAAGTATCGCTCACCTACACTACTCACCTAAACGAACACTCGCGGCACAGTTCACGTATATTTTGCATAAAGTATAAGTTATCACTAAATGTCAGACCAAGGTACAGTACCTGTTCAATGACGTCCCTCGTTCCTTGGCATCGTTACCTTTCCCAGCACACCTGCCGCTAAAGTATTGCTCACCGACTCTACACACCTAAATGAACACTCACAGCACAGTTCACTTATATTTTACATAAAGTATAAGTCATCCCTAAATGTCAGACCAAGGTACAGTACCTGTTCAATGACGTCCATTGTTCCTAGGTGTCCGTATCTCCTGAGGACACCTGCCGCTAAGGTATTGCTAACCTATGCAATGCACCATAATTTTTTGCCTTCATGAGGATATGAGGCACATTTCACTTACACTTCACTACACAAATACATGACTACCACAATGATTCCACCCCAACCTCTGCAATTATTCCCTTCCTTACTATGGTTCAACGTGACTGTGATGCAGCATCCTTAGCCAGGAGAGTACGATGCAACTCTGTTGTATTGGTACACACCACACTCCTTCACGAACACTCGCAGTATGTTTGACGTATATTTCACACAATTCCATACGCATGTTCACTATCAGAATCACAATAATTCCATCCCTAAACACCTCTAATTACCCCTTCCTGACTATAAAGTGTACATGATTCCTGCCCCATTCCACACTATGGTTCATGGCATCCATAACGCTAACTAGTTCCATAATTTCACCAAGCCAGCCACAATATCTTTCACACAAAATACAGTTTAGGCATTGGCTTCATTATACTGTATATGTATTTTTACTCACGCCATAGGGCCTAGGGGAGGGCAAAAGGCAAAACCCCGCAACATTGAACACGCATATCGCCTTTAAGCCTAACAAATGATAACAGGCACAATTCCTTTTCGTGACATATATCTATGTTCCATCGACAATATCACATACAGATATGTTCACAAATAATGGATTATCACACTGAGTCCATAGGGGCTTTGGCTTGGGCAGGAGGGGGAGAATTAGTAGGAGTTTAAAGGGACAAGACACGCGATGCAATCTTACCGCCTGGCTGCTTGGAAGAGACTGAGGTTTCTCGCTACGTGCTGGGCCCTGTGAAGCAGCTCAGTGTTGTCAATGCCTTACCATGAGAAAGCATGGCGCTCGCTAGAACGCATCAAAATTTGACACAAATTGGCCAGAAACTTAATTTTGGGCAAAAATTTTTTTGCTTAGGAATGCGATTCGTGTGACTGCTTTTTTGGAATGATCCAAATGGAATGCGAATCGCGTGACTGTGCCTGAGAGGGTTAATAAGACAAAGAGACAACATTTTTTCTTTACGTATTTTTATACACATTTCCATATGTCTTTTATTGCTCAGCTAATTGCATAACCATAAAATGAATCAGAACCTTTTTTTTTTTTTTTTTTTAACAGCATAAATGAGCTCCATGCAAAATTAGGGTTCACAGGACGGTGTTATTAAGTTGATGGAGATGCTGGTCTAATGGCAGCTATTGTTCCAGGTTCACAGCTGGAGTCAGAGCAGTCAAGCATTTGTAAACACTGTCGTCATCAGGGTGCTGCCTGAGTAATGGATGATAAGTACAAAACAGGACTGAGGGCACATCTTATGTTGTGTTAGCACATCCAGCAAGAGGCACTTCAGCCAACAACTTATGGGTTATTATCCATGTAGTGTCCTGTGGAAACTTTGTTTTTTCCCACATGAGCTGATTCTGGATGATTTACACGGTTTGGTATCATTTGCAGTATCTGTTGCTGCAGAGACAATAGGTAACAGCTGTTGAAATAAGGAAGACATTAGTAATATCAGTCTGAATTGACAGCTTGACTAAGCAGTGATGGCATGTATGCTTAAAGTTATGGTTCAGAAGCATTCACGTGTTAGCAGTATTTAATCCTTTCGCCATGTTAGGTGACTGTGGTCGCCCTACTAAGTATTCTTCATGACGTGTCGGGCAATCACAGTCCACAGCTGTAAAAACACATTTCCATCCACACATCTGTTATTTTTATATGAGTACAGTAAGTTTTTATTCCTTTTATGTGCCAAGAAACAGTATACATGCGTCTAGTGTATATATATATACAAGTGAAAAACCTTGCATGAAGTAAATATAATGTCATTATAGCAAAATTAGAGAATAGCACAAATTAATTATTTTTTGCATTTTTTCTCTGAAAATTATAATGTTCTCGATCAAATACGGTCAGTTTTGATTTCTCTTTATGCGCCAACAAACAGTGTACATGTGTCTAGTGCAGATATATAAGTGAAAAACCTTGCTTGACATAATCTCGTCATTATTGCAAAATTACATGGTAGCAAAAGTTAATTACTTTCACTTTTTTTTTCTCTCTAGAGAATTAAAAGTTTTTTTGTAGAGAAAGGTGCATTTTTTACCATTATCACACTAAAAAAAATGAGAACTTCACTGTCTTTTCCCAGCGGAAAAGTAACAACAAAGTTATATTTAGCACATTAATTTTTTAGGGACTCAGGCCACAACAAGGGGAATGACTGAGAAATGATAGGTCGCGGCCAGAGGGTTAAAGGAATAATAGCCTGTGCAGAAATTATGGCTTTTTTAATGTAATTACAATTATTATCCAGTAATAGTGATGAATTTTTGATGATTATTGTTCATTGTAATGACAGCATCTTATGAGCATTGGTACAGTGAAGGTAAGTCATCTTATTGGTGTAGATTAACACCAAGGTAGAGTAATTGAAGTATGGTGGAAGTTGTGACAGGTGGAAGGAATGATATAATGGAGGTGGTAAAGGAAGAACCAAATGTAAAGTTAGAGTGTGAGATGAGCAATAAAATAATGGAAGTGGTAAAGGAAGAACCAGATGTTAATTTAGAATGTGAGATGGGTGACAAATTAATGGAAGTGGTAAAGGAAGAACCAGATTTAAAGTTGGAGTGTGAGGTAGGTGACAAAATGTTCATCAGTGACAATGAGACTGTCCTGGACACAGTGTCGTCAGCAGAAGTTAAGCAGTTTAGTTTTAAGTGTGATGAATGTGGTAAACGATTTACACAGAAGGATGGTCTCACCAAACACCTATTAATTCATTCAGGAGTGAAGAATTTCAAGTGTGATGAATGTGGTAAACTATATGCACATAAGAGTGATCTCACCAGACACCTATTAATTCATTCAGGAGTGAAGAGTTTCAAGTGTGATCAATGTGGTAAACTATTTGCACGTAAGAGTATTCTCACCAGACACCTATTAAGTCATTCAGGAGTGAAGAATTTCAGGTGTGATGAATGTGGTAAACTATTTGTACTGAAGGATGGTCTCACCAAACACCTATTAATTCATTCAGGAGTGAAGAAGTTCAAGTGTGATGAATGTGGTAAGCTATTTGCGCAGAGCGATGGTCTCGCCTATCACATGTTAATGCATTCAGGAGTGAAGAATTTTAAGTGTGATGCATGTGGTAAACTATTTGCACGTAAGAGTGAGCTCACTAAACACCTATTAATTCATTCAGGAGTGAAGAATTTCAAGTGTGATGAATGTGGTGAACTATTTGCACATAAGTGTGATCTCACCAAACACCTATTAATTCATTCAGGAGTGAAGAATTTCAAGTGTGATGAATGTGGTAAACTGTTTTCTCAGAAAAGTAATCTAACTCAACATCTATTAATTCATTCAGAAGTAAAGAATTTCAGTTGTGGTGAATGTGGTAAACTATTTGCACGAAAGAGTAATCTCACTCGTCACAAATTCATTCACTCAGGAGTGAAGAATTTTAAGTGTGATGAATGTGGTAAACTATTTGCAGTTAAGAATGATCTCACCAAACACGTATTAATTCATTCAGGGGTGAAGAATTTCAAGTGTGATGAATGTGGTAAACTATTTGCACGTAAGTGTGATCTCCCCAAACACTTATTACTTCATTCAAGAGCGAAGAATTTCTAGTGTGATGAATGTGGTAAACTATTTGCATGTAAGAATGATCTCACCAAACACGTATTAATTCATTCAGGAGTGAACGATTTCAAGTGTGATGAATGTGGTAAACTATTTGCACGTAATTGTTATCTCACCAAACACTTATTACTTCATTCAAGTGTGATGAATGATGTAAACTGTTTGCTCAGAAATGTTATCTTACTCATCATCTATTCATTCAGGGGTGAAGAATTTCAAGTGTGATGAATGTGGTAAACTATTTGCGCAGAAAGCTTATCTCACCAAACACCTATTAATTCATTCAGGAGTGAAGAATTTCAAGTGTGATGAATGTGGTGAAATATTTGCATACCACGTTGAGTACACCGCTCCCCGTCCGATCAGCGAAGTTAAGCAATGTTGGGTCTGGTTAGTACTTGGATGGGTGACCGCCTGGGAACACCAGATGCTGTTGGCGTTCTCCCTACGTGTCAAGTGGGGTTGGTGGAGGATTAGTGCCCCTCCCTGTAAAACAATTAACTCTAAGCTTTGGCCACCCCATTTGGGATACATGGCATCCGGCAATGAATGAAAATGAAAGAGTGAGGTCACCAGACACCTATTAATTCATTCAGGAGTGAAGAATTTCAAGTGTGATGAAAGTGGTAAATGATTCACAGGGAAGACAAATCTCACCAAACACCTAATAACTCATTCAGGAGTGAAGAATTTCAAGTGTGATGCATGTGGTAAACTAATTGCATAGAAGATTGGTCTCAACAAACACCTATTATTCATTCAAGAGTGAAGATTTTCAAGTATGATGAATGTGGTAAACATTTTGGTAGAAAAACTCATCTCACTAAAACACCTATTAAATCATTGTAGAGGGAAGAGTTTCTAGTGTGCTGAACCAGTCACGTCCCGAGGTTTTCCGCACCTCTGACATCCCCCAGTCCCGAGGTATTTTCAAAAAAAAATTTTTGGCTAAAACCTCTGCTTTTGGTGAGAAACATCGAAAATTTATAGAGAAATCGCTCACCTGAGGCTTAAAATATTCAGTCCAGGTAGGAGTTCCTCCTTACCTGACTGGGTTTTCTACATGCTGGCACCAAAGAAAACGAGTTCTGTGGGAGGGTAACTATTTTATCCACTCATAAACGGTATTTATTTATTTATTTACTTGGTACGAATTTATATGTAGTATGAGAGTATATTGGTTTTCAGGCAGTAATATAGGCATTATAAGCATTGTTTCACTCACTAACTAATCACCATTCATGACCTTTTTTTCCCATATTACTTGATCATCATTTCTGACTGTTTCTTCCTTTAATGCTATGTAAACCTTGTCCTCCACATTGTCATCGATTGGGGAATCACTCTGGCCCTGAATGTCTTCATTGGCCAGGTCACTGGTAACAGAAGTATTGCCGAGACAATGGCGTAAGGGGGGGAGGGGGGAGGTTATGCGGTGTAAGGCATTGTCCCTGCTTGGCATCTTGTAGAGGAATAGAGGAAGGTGTCCCATGTATAGATACGAAAAATCACGCGCGAAAATTGAAAATTGTGCAAATTAGGGACCTTGCAATTGCACGACGTACCGGTACGTCACTGGGACTGACAAATGCAAATCGTTGCAACGTACCCATACGTCGACGGGACGGGGCGGGTTAATGTGATAAACAGTTGACTCAGTTGATGTCATCCAACACTTTAATTCATTAAGGAGTGAAGAAATTCAAGTGTGATGAATGGAGTAAACAGTTTTATTATAGGTTCTCTCCAGTATCAGTTCAGGAGTGAAAACGTTTGAAATGTGATGACTGGAAAACAACATAGAAAAAAATCCTTATTCACTTAGCACCTGACAGTTCATTCAGGTGTGAAAACAATTATATAGTTATGATAAATGTGACAAAGCTTGAAGAAGAAATTGCTGTTGTTGTGGGGGGGGCTTCGGAGATGTCGATTGGGTCTTGACGAGTGGGGGAGCTATGGTGGGGTCTCCACTCTGCCCTCTCCCCTCTCCTTGGGTCCCTGTCACTGCCTCAACTAATTTTGCGAGGCTCTTTTTCTTACTCTATTGCTTCTTCCTTTTCCCCTATCATCGCCAAATAGTGGAGGCTTTTGGTGATGATACTAGTCTCTGCCCCTTTTGTCATTCTGGGCAAGACTGCTTCCTCCCCACGTGTTTGCCGTGCATGGTGACCCGTTTATTGCTTGTGCCCCTCTATCTGGGAATTGAGTCCACCATGGGGCAGGGTGCAGTTCCCTGTGGTTGGCAACATGCTCCTTTGGTAGGTGGGTTGGGGTAACATGGGTGGTCCAGTATGGACCTGTTAGGCAAATCGCCTGGCCGTGTATTGGCTCAGTCAACCTCGGCTAGGGTCAAGCGGGCACTCGTGGGCACCGCATTGGTCCGCGGCTGCCACTCCACACCAAACCGTGTCCGCGTATACCATTCCTGTTGTCCCTGGGGCTGTTGGGTGAGTTGGACCCAACATCAGCCTCCCCTTGTTTTTGAACTCCGTGGTGGGTGGGGGGGTGAAATCTACCAATTCACATTACATGGATACAGTTACTTCTCATCCGATTATGGTGACGACCCAGGACTCCCTTTTGACTGTGGCTTTGACTTCTTCCCGTTCCCCTACATGTTCGGTTACATTAATCACCCCTCCTCCCCACCTACTGTGTCTTCCACTCCTCCAGCTTCTGCTCTGTCTATCTGAGTCAGACATTCTACTGTCGTCACACTTCATCCTAACCTTCCTCCTTCACCTCCTGTCTCTAACCCTCTATGCCCTCTGTCTCCCTCTCCCAACCTTGTCCTTCATCCTAAGTACCTGCCTCTTTCCTCACCTCAATTTTCGGATCACAGACATGGTCAAAATTTTTCAGTGTCCATGATACAACCAACGACCCCTCACTCCACCTCTCTCTACTTTGACAAGTAGGCAGGGTTGTCACCTTCTCGGCCTGTCCGAATGGTTCCCGCCTCCTTGTCATTCACAGTGTTGCCCAAGCCGAGAAAGTGACATCCCTGGTCAGCAATGCAGGACAACCCATCTCTGTGTCCCCAGACATCCAGCTCATTTCTGCCACTGTCCGTTTACTGTCTTCAATGTCCTTCGGCCAGAGGGCTTTCACAGATTGCTCTAATGACATTGAGCTAATCCCTTCATAACAGCATCATTCAATACGTTCAGTCCATTGTTATACAATTCCTCCTGGACGATGCCAAGAGCCTGCTAATATCATAAAAAAGTTTTTGCCTTTCGCCATCTGCCCTCCACAGTCATCTTTGGAGGCACTGTTCTCCAAGTACGTGAGTATATTTCATCTCCTCGCCAGTGCACATCTTGTTTTCACTTTGGCCATCCAGCCAAATACTGCCAATCATCTGCAGTCTGCACCAACTATGTGCTGGTCAGTCATACCACCTCAGACTGCATTTCCACCATCCAAAGCTACCATAACTGTTAGGGTAGCCATTTTGCCACCTACTGACAATGTCCCATCTACCTCTTCGAAGCAGAAGTGTCCAGCATCCACTGGAAAACTGGCCTCTTTCTTCATGAGGCTCCTTGCAGAGTTCGCAGCCTCAATCACCATTCTAATGTTACCGATGCATGTGTAGTTTGTTCTCCTCCCGTAGTAACTTCTAGTACCAGAACTATTTCTTCTTCCTCTTCTGCTCCTGTCTCTGAATCTGCTGCCCTTTCTTCCTCTCTTCCCACCTCTCACTCTGTCCCTACCCCTGTGACTGTTGTCTCCTCATCCCTTCCTCCTGTTACTCGTATTTCCACCTCTCACTCCTCTGTACCTAACCATCCCTCTACTTCAGTCCTCCCCTTTCAGACTTCTCTTGATCCTGTCTCTAATTCTTTCTCTGTTTTAGATTCCTCTACCCCTACCTCCTCTCCATCCCCTTCCTTACCTGTTCGCTCTCCTCGTGCTGTCCCCCATTCCCATCCTCGTCCCTCCTCTCCTCCAGTTCTGTTTCTCATACCGGCCGTTTGGCGCCTCTGGCCCAACACCTATCCGACCCCCATCCTCCTCTAGTGGTAAGCACAGACTACCCACCACGTCGGACTCTAAGACCTCTCCTGCCCATCCTCCTACTTCTCCGGTTTGTAAAGTGTTTGTAAAGTTCGTGCGACGAATACCCGACCCTCTCGATCGATACACTTTACCGCTTCGAAGTCCACATCTCAGCAGTCTCCTCAGTCACATCCCTGGACCGCTTCACTGCCAGCTAATTGTAACACAAAACCCTCAGGCGATGATGACAGTGAAACCATCCCCAAGATTATGGATTACATTTTAACTTCTACACCAGATTCAGTAGACAATGCTGTTGTCAGGTCTCCATATTATAATTACAAATCATAATAGATAAATAGAAAGATAGACAGCTCTATGCGAGCCTGGGAATGGGAGATGATCTTGCAAGTTAAACTGAGGAAAAGCTGATGACAGATTAGGAAGTAGCGATGTCAGGAGATGATGCAGGTAATTTGTCAGCGAAATAGCAGGGGAACAAAGCCTAGTGACATACACACATACTCACACAGGTTTTTGGAACTTTCCAACCACAGTGTAACACACGTGACACGACCCCTGTTTCACCAGAATTTAGGAAAGAGAGCTCAGAAGGAGACAGGCCATAGAACAGGCAGGTAGTAGGGAGAGGGGCTTGGCAACATGGAAGAGAGAGAGAGAGAGTGAAACAGGGAGGTAGGACTCTATACTTCACTCGTGTGAGAGACTTTGTTAATATTTCCAAGACAAATAAAAATAGTCCCATACTATTCTTTACCTCTCCTGTCATTGCATGACAAATGGGAACCAAAAATATCTACTTACAAACAACTCAAGTATAACAACCACTCGTCCACAAGTCTAATATATACAACTTCTCTACAAGTAACTACAAAGTTTTTTATGACACTGTTCCCTGTCTGTTGAAGTTCATCCTGTACTGCCTGATCTCCCTCCTTCATCCCTCCTCCTTCACCTTCTGTTCCCTCCTTCTCTTTGCCGCCCTCCTCTTCCACTTCTATTATTCCTTCCCCTCTATCTCTCCCCATGCCTCCAGGCTATGGTGACCGTCCTGCTCATCCACCAGTTCCACCTTCTGCCCCCATTCTTACTATCGTAACGATTCGGTAATATATGTTACTATTCTGTAAGATATTTTACTTCCGGTGTAATATATTTTACTCCATATGTATTTATATTTTATTTCCTGTGTGTTATGTTTTATCATTAGTACAGTATTGATTTTCTTTTATCTTTCCTAGACTCTATTTTTCTGTTAGGTTTTACTTTTATTTGGTGTTTTAAAGTTTTAGTATGTCTGTTTTACAATGGAGCATATGCAGATTTACGGCCCATCACAATGACCTTCGCTATCTTCTTTCAGTTCACTGTCCGTCCTTAGTCTGTTTACAAGAACCACGTTTGTCGTCCCCTCTGGTACCTATACCCGGCAATTGTTTCTTGTTCTCTCCTGCTTCTCTTTCTGTTTCAGCTATCCTAGTCTACCATACAGTTCCTCTTGAATGTCTGTCCATTAACACCACTGTTCTATATCATTTTATTTGTGTTTTTCTCGGACGTTGGATTACAGTGGTTTCTATTTATGTCTCTCCCTCCCAGCCTTTTGATTTCTTTGCCTTATCTCTTTATTATCCCAGTTAACCATCCCAATTTTATTGTTGGGAGATTTTAATGGTCGTCATGCTTTATGGGGGCAATACCGTTACTAATTCGCATGGCTGCCACCTTGAGTCTTTTATTTTTAATAATGATATATCCTTATTGAATACAGGAACATCAATGCATTTTGACGCTAAGACTTGTACTTTCTCATGTCTAGATCTCTCCTTTTCTCACTACATATTGTCCCGTACTCAGACCCCCTCAATGGAGTTTTCTGAAAGCTGACTGGCTCTCATTTACTTCTTTGACTGTTCCTTCTATACCCCCTTCTTCCTTCTCTACTGTTTCAGATATGCTCACCTATTTTACTGTGTTAGTTCTGAGTGCAGCTTTGACTGTGATTCATAGGTCGTCCCATCCTTTTACTTCGAAGTGTGTGCCTTGGTGGGATTTGGATTGTACTGTGGCACTCCATGTTAAACATGCATGTTGGAAGAGTTACCTATGCAAATGCAACACTCAGGATGAACAGAGTGCATTTCAGCTGTTTAAAAAGGCCCGCGCTCTTCTTCGTAAGATTGTTAAATGGGCTAAATTCCGTAGCTGGAGATTATACATTTCCACCATAGCTGCCAATACAGACATTGCTTCTGTTTGGAAATGTATATGCAAAATAGCTGGTAAGCATCTTCCCATGCCTTCCTCTGTCCTCCATTTAGATGGGGAGTCAGTTGCAGATGCTCATGTAGTTGCTAATGGCTTAGGTCTTCATTTTAGTAATGTTAGTGGCGGCTCTCATCTCTCACCTGAATCCCATGCCCTTAAAGCTGCTACTGAATGTACCCCTATTGTCTTCAAGCTGTTGTCTAGTCAGTCATATAACGCGCCATTCACATTCCATGAATTGTCCTCTGCCCTTCGTCTTTAAAAGAACACTTGTGAGGGTTCTGATGGCATACACTATAATATGCTCCATGACCTTTCCCCCAGGCCCTGGCCTTATTATTAGCTGTTTATAATCGTATCTGGACAGAGGATGTTTTTCCTCCCTCTTTTGGTAATGCTGTCATTCTCCCATTTCTTAAACTGGGAAAACAAGGCCATGTCCCACAAGATTATCACCCCATTGCTCTACTAGCTGTCTTTTGCAAATTGTACAGTCCATACACTTACATGAAAATATTTACAAAATGCCTTCACTATGTACAGCACTGGGTGAGGCACACAGGCAGAGTGAGGCAGAGCGAGCGTGAGGGGGGGAGCGAGTGAGTGTATGGCCTTGACAGCCTGGGGGATGATAGAGGAACAGTTACCTTACATGCCTGCCAGTTTTTACCCGCGAATCTATTCTGTCACAGTGAAGTTCTTCATTTTAAACCTTTTTAAAATGGCACTGGCTCTGGCCGCGGAATTATGTCAGACCGTTTTAAAACGGCATTGGCACCTGGTGGGTTAATGGGCTTGTTTCTTATCTCCCAGTTGGTGTTCACTGTTCTTTATATGTTGATGATTTTGCAATATGTGCTTCAAATTCTGATGTCTCTGCCCTTGGTGATCTTATTCAACATGCAGTTTCTGCTGCCTCAGAAGGGGCTACTTCTCATGGCTTTTGGTTCTCTCCTTTTAAGTCTCATATTATTACTTTTACTCATTCTCATCTTATTTCTAAACCACCTCTTTTTCTCTATGGCTCTCCTCTCCCATACAAAACCATCACTTCCTTTCTTGGCCTTCTTTTTGACTCCCGTCTTACTTAGAAGGATCATATTGCCTCCTTGAAAATCTCAGCCTTGCAATGCCTCCGTCTTTTACAAACATTGTCTCGTGTTGTGGAGTGCTGATCGGACTACTCTCCTTTGTCTCCATATTGTTCTCGTTCTCTCCAAACTTGTCTTTGCTTACCAAGTTTATTCTTCTGCATCAGACATCCTCCTCCAACAACTTGATTCTGTGCATCATCACGGTTTGTGTCTGGGTCTTGGTGCCTTTAAGTCCTCCCCAGTTGAGAGTCTGTGCTGAATCAAGACTTCCATCACTCTTCCACCGTTGTGCTCTACTTTCTCTTCATGTCTATGCTAAGTTATACTGTTTTCCTCATACCCCTTCTCTGCTTCCTCCCAGTCCTGACTTAGTCATGTTTTCCACACATAGGACCAAACCACCTTTTGCAGTTCGAGCTTGTACTCTCCTCTCACACTTCTCCCTTACTGTTAGTAATGTTTTATCTTTCCGCACGTCTTTTCCCTCTGTAGGTCTTTCCACGACCCCATGTTTGCCCTTCCATTTTCCCATATTCCAAGTCCAATTCTTCTTCATTCATTCTCTGTTCCCAGTTTTCTGACTATCTCGCCATTCCTCTGCAGTACCTATATACACTGATGGTTCAAAAAACCCTGCAGCTGTTGGATTGGCAATTCTCTTTCGTAATACCTTTTATCATTTTAGCCTTCCTACTTATGCAAGTGTTCTAACAGCGGAGTTATACGCCCTACATGTTTGCGTTGCGGTATATTTGTCGTGCCTCCTCTCCCTCATTTATGATGTTCTGTGATTCATATAATGCTCTGTCCCATCTTCAGTTACCTTCTACGATAAAACCTCAATTTAACGGCACCCTAGGGGGCCCTGAGCATGCTGAAAAAAACGAAATTCCGTTAGATTGGGGCTTACACCTGTCGATATCCCCGGAACTCATGCTAACACATTTTAACACATTTTTAAGCATGTAAACATGTGCAGACATACAAAATCAATTAAAAAAAATTTATATTTAGAACAAAAGAAAGCAGGTAGGTGTGGTGTTGTAGTAAAGTACTGTACAGTAATCCAGGTAAGTACAGTACAGTTGAGTCTTCATACAACACAAGATAGGTTATGCAGAGCCACATGCAAAATCAATGTCGCACTAAAACGTGACATATGTTTACATGTAAAATAGGGGGTTAGGTTCTAGGAGCCTCATATTTTATGTTAAAAATATATTTAAAGGTAGATTATTAGAAATACATCTGCCTTAGACACTGAAGACAGTGTGTTTACGTACAACCTCACCAACTGGGCACATCAGTGCATAGCTACTGCATTCTAACCAAACCTAACTGATTAGTTTTGCTCTCTAATACTCCCCATAAAAATTTTAATCACCAAGGATTGCCACTAAGCCTCTTGACAGTCCTTATTAGAAATCAAGCAAAAACTTGACCTAAACAACATGTGAATAATTGCTGGCCAGCATCACCCATATTTCATCACGAATCACTTTTGGTACTAACAAAAAAAAAATGTAATGTGAAACTTTTTGAAAGCTGTTAGTCTTCAACAATAAAGGAAAAAAAAAAACTATAAAGAAGTCGTCAGCATGGAGTGATTGCGTATTTCACTTCTCAGATACACATGAATGCAGAAATCATGAAAAATAAACAAGTCAGCCAAACAGTATAATTTGTATGACAGTATAATTCAAGAGAACTGAACTCACATAATTATCTTGCCTAACTGTTTATGTCACATGTAGTGTCTTCTTGTATCATAAGATCCAAATTTACTTGATCAAATATCGTCAGTTTATAACAAAAAGATCGAGCACAAAGCCTTTTTTTTTTTCTTCTTTTTTTTCACACTCGTTGCACTAAAGGCAAATACATGAATTTTACTGCTCCATCATTAACTTTTTTTTCCAACAAAGAAAACTATCCACATCGTAAACATCCCAACTCATTTAATCTGTTTGATCATTTGCATTTGAGCTGAAACGCTACATGTCACTTCGTCCAACAATTTTACATTTTCCTTTAAAATAAATGCTTTCCTTGTGCTCATAGCACTTTCAGGGTGCTTAGGCATAACTACAGTTGGTTTGGAACCATGTGCTTAGTACTGAGAGGAAACGAGGAGCAACGAAATAAGCAAATAAACTTCTCATCACAGCGACCGTTCACACAACACTGAGGTAGGCAGCAACAGGCTGTGGCTGGTAGTATGGGGGTCACGTGGGTTGGGTTGGGTCGAGGAAACCAATCAGTGACTGACAAAAGTATAACACATGAGTTGTATCTGGAAATCCAGTACCAAAACACCCATTTCTCACAGTTTCTCTCGCGGAGTTGAGTGGTACCACCGTGCTATTATATAATTATGGGAGAAATTAAATGCTCGTATTATTGTAAGGTCGTTGTTTCGTTTGGTCTTAAATCGTGGCTCTGCTGTACAGTAAAAGAGGTAAGTACAGTACTCCAGGTAAGTTCGTTGCAGGTTGGAGTAGAATAGATGGCACCGCGTAAATAAGTTCACTAAGTTATGAAGTCTGTAACACTAGTTCTTAAATCTAACCTTACAAGCTAATTTTTTTCACTTTGGGGTCAGGCTAGGTGGGAGGAAGACTGGGTGAGCATAAACATACCCAGTTGGCAGGAAACTGCAAACAGACAATCGAGATGCACACGGCGCTCGCCACGTTTGAATTTCTTAATAATTTTTACCCATTTTGGGGGAATTTAAAAAATTTTTTGCATAAATATTCCTCGGGAGATTTGTGCCGTTAGTTTGGGGTTGCTATTAGAATGAATGTCGTTTAATCGAGGTTATACTGTATTTCTCACCCTTTAGTCCTTCATATCTTGGAATGGTTGTTCCATATCTCCTCTCGTTGTAAAACAGCCCAGTTCTGTTGCGTCCCAGGACATGTGTGCATTGCAGGCAATGAACATGCTGATCAGTTGGCTCGCATGGCTGTTACCAGGGATGTCTCTCCTTGCCTCCTCATTCCAGTCTCTGACCTGCCCCATCTTCCTTCAACACCGGTGGTAGTCTTGTTGGGACTCTATCACTAATAATAACCTACGTGTTGTTAAACCTTTTATTTCCCCCTGGTTGATCCCTTTCCACCGTAATAGGAGGTGGGAGACTGGTTTAGCTCGTCTTAGAATTGGTCATAGTAGACTTACCCACTCGTATTTGATGTCTGGTGGTCGTCCTCCTCTTTGTACTCGTTGCAATACCATTCTTTCCATACGCCATACTTTCCTTGATTGTCCTCTTTACACCCTACAGCGAAGTATTTCATTTCCTTTTTTGTCTCACCTCCAACGTCCCCCCCTTCTTGCAGACTTTCTCCGAGAATCACCGTATTTTTCCTTCCATAATATCATGTCCTTCCTTACCTCTGTTGGTCTTCTTTCCAACATCTAATTCCGTTCCTTACTTCAGTAGCCCCGTCTGTGATATGATACACCTCCCATTGACCTATTGCTTTCACGACGCCATGGCTGTGCTCCCAGCCCACCCAGCTTACATGACTTGTTGCCGATGATCCGGCATTGCGCTGGATTATGGCACTAGCGGCCGTATGCATAAACACAGATGGAGAGGCCCTACGTTGGTCCCTACTTTACGCACTAAGGAAAGCACAAGCAAGCCCTCAATTTTTACATGGTATGCTAAGAGAGCATTAAGGGGAAGGGGAAGGTTGGTAGTCCCACGAGACCAGTTGGTATGTCGGAAGTGCTCCTGTGGGTGTCGCCGTGACTATTCTTTGTCCAGATGATGTCAGTCAACAATGAAACAAAATAACTTCCCGTAATTATTTTTATATATTAGGACTTGTTACTATGTATACTTTATATACATTTGTAGTAATAAACTTTTCAGTCAATCCTTACGTTGTAAATATGTAGTTGGCGCAGGAGATGGGTTAGGTTAGGTTAGGATAAAGTTGGTTGTTACCCTGATATTGGTTAGGGTAGCCTAAAATAAGTTAGGATAAATGAGGTTGGGTTGAATTACGAAAATTTATGTTAGGTTTGGGTAAATGAGCACTGATAAAGGGCAGTTTCGCCGAAAAATGGCGTTCTAAGATGGCGTTCATCAGTGTTCGCGCACAGGTTAGGATAAGTTTGGTTAGGTTAGCATAAAATTGGTTAGGTTAGTCTGAAATAGGTTAGGTAAGGTTAGGATAAATAAGGTTGGGTTGTTACAAAAATTTAGGTTAGGTTTCGATATGTAGGTACTGCAAGGGTAATTTCGCTCATATATGGCGCTCTAAGATGGCGTCCATCTTTCTTTGTGCACTGCAAGATAGTGGCTGTCTGTGAACAAACACAGCTTTTTAAAGCACTTTTTACCACATTTAAAAGAAATGAAAAACACAGAAACTTGAACACACAATTCTAGAATACATAAAGAATGCCATGAAGGGCTAAAGCACGGAAAAATAATGCAAAATAAGGTGGTCCTATGTCTTCTTAACGATTAACAAAAATTATGAATAGAATGGTGCTGACAAATAAATAAAAATTGTATTATAAGAAAATGAAAAACAGTTTGCAGTGCCTGAGATTAAAACACAAAGATGATCTGATGCTGCCATGACGCATCATAGTTTGGCCTATGAGCGAAGAACAGAAGCTTTCTCACAATACTGTATATATTAACGTATGTTATTACCTGTAGCATTGACTGAACATTCTATATTTAGTTAAATCACATGCATAACTTATAAAAGTGGTTTACACATGTCAGTTTTAGGATCTCTCCTGCTGTTAACTTCTTTAACAAAAAAAAAAAAAACAAAAAAAAAAAAAAATGACTGCATGTCACCACTAGGGCAGAGATGGGCCCAAGCTTTTACCTCCTACTCAGTAAGGTACAGCTCGTGTGTTTTAATAACCAACTCTTCAGTTCTGTTGTATGTTTGCATTGCATTTTTAGCAAGTTAAAATATTTTTTTCATAAATTATTTACATTATTCTATGCTTTCTGGTGGTAGGTGGGGGCAGCCATCATCCACTCACTTGGTGTAGTGCTGCCTACTTCTTCCTTAGCCTTTATCATTCTTTTTCTGTGCCTGCCCTCCTCTCTTCCTATTTCTCCCATCTTTCCTGTCACATCTTATTGCTTTTCTTTCCTTTACGGGTGGCTTTACATTGAGTGACAAGCCAAATGGTTTTCTGTAAGCCAAGAAACCATTTACAACGCTGGGTGATAACCATATAACCAAACCATATATGCTCCCTACGTGTCAACAAGTGGGTTGGTGGAGGGTTAATGCCCCTCCCCGTAAAACAAATAACTCAAAGTCAAATGGCCACCCCTTACGGGATTATGGCGTCTGGCAATAGATAGATAGACTATGCTTTCTGGAGGAACAGAGTTACAGTAATCACTCTAATATCCGGACGCCCAATATCCAAACATCCCCACTACCCGAACATAATCGTCCTGGGATCCAATATTCCCAAAATGGTCCGAAAACCCCAAAAAATAAAAAAATAAAACAAATTTTTCCCGCCCGTAATTTGAACTTGCTGCGCACGACGCGGGAGAGCATTGTTGTGGCGCGTCATTCCTCCGATGTCCGATAGAGCGCCGCTGCATCCTCCCCACTTTCCGCCTGTCTCTCGCCGCGAGTGCACGCTCGTCATTATGGCTGCCCATGTGATCGCTTTTGTGGTGGTGCCTTACCTGCTGCAGGCACTCCTGCTGCTCTCGGGCCTCCTCTTAGTGTGTGTGATGATGGCCCCACCACCTGAGAAAAGGAAGAGAGTGGTGTTGACTCTGGAGAAGAAACGGGAGATATTGGAGAAAGTAGATGCGGGGTGGTCTTCTTCCCGCATTCTCCACGAGTTTAACCTGGCCCGGTCTACTTTGTTCGATATTAAGAGATCCCGAGACAAACTCATGCAGTACACGGCTGACTTCTCGTCGAGAAGCAAACGCAACGTGGACAGGAAGGTTATGTTTACCCCCAAGTTTGCAGAAATCGACCGATCCATGTTGATTTGGTATCGACAACAACGTGCTGCTGGTGTGATGGTACATGGAACGGAGCTGAAGGCTGCTGCTGAGAAGTTCGCCAGGCTTCACGACGCCCTAGACTTCAAGGCATCCGAGGGTTGGCTCTTTGCGTTCAAGTTACAGCATGGTCTTACCAACCGTAAAGCACATGGCGAAGCATTGGACGCTAACGAGGATGGAGCTGACGAGGTTCGGCACAAGGTGAAGGGCTTGATCGACAGGGAGGGCCTCACTCTCGGTCAAGTCTACAACGCAGATGAAACTGGCCTATTCTATCGCTCGCTGCCAACGAAATCTCTAGCTGAGGAGACGGAGAAGCGTGTACCTGGCCGCAAGCTCTCCAAGGAACGGATATCTGCTTTGCATTGTGCCAATGCTAACGGCATGCACCGGCTTAAGCCCGTTGTTGTTGGCCGCGCAAAGCAGTCTCAGTGCCTTCGTGGGGTGATGGATGTCCTTCCTGTCGTCTGGTACCATTCTTTGAAGGCATGGTTTACAGCTGTGATCTTTAAAGACTGGTTCCACCGCCACTTCGTCAAGGAGGTCATCCATTACCAGATGAAGACACTGGGAATCCCGCATGACCAGGTAAAGGCCCTCCTTCTCCTCGACAATGCACCTGCCCACCCGTGTGACAAGGACTTGGTTGCTGAAAATGGCCGTATTAGGTGCATGTTTCTGTCACCTAATACGACTGCTCTCATCCAACCAATGGACCAAGGAGTGATCGTGGCAACAAAGCGCCTATACCATCGGAAGTTCCTGGACGAGGTGATGGTTGTTCTCGAGGACGAGGACGAGCGCAGGGAGGGACGGGACACACGAGGCAAGTGGACTTTGGAAAACCTTCGCCGCTGCAACATCAAGTCTACGCTGTACAACTGGGGTAGTGCATGGAAGGAAGTCCCTGTGAAGACTCTGGAAAATGGTTGGTCTCGTCTGCTTCTCGGAACGGATGTGGAGTACTATTTTCTAGGATTTGACGTGGATGACTTCCATGCACGGCTACGTATGCACGGCGACGATGTTCGTGAGTGGTTGGATGACAACGAGGGCGATCCTGGGTATCAGATGTTGTCTGATATCGAGATCGCGTCTTCAGTTGCAGGTGTCAGTACCGAACTTGAAGATTCCGACGAGGAAGGTGACAATGATGTGGACTCCTCTCAGCAGGACACTACTCCAGCCATCCCCAAGCTGAGCGCACTCTTGGAACATCTAGAGTTCGTCCTAGACTACCTGGAACACCCGGATTGCGACAGAGAGATGGGGCCCTTGGGACTCGTGGAGGAAGTGCGTGCTTTCAGGCAGCACATCATCAACTGTCGGTCATTGCGTCAATCAACCATTGACAGTTTTTTCAGGCCCGTGACCCCCGCTGGCCTAGCACTGGCTCCACTCCGTTGCCTCCCCAAGACAGGCCCTCATGCTCCGAGCCACAGCCCAGCACATCAACCACGGTGGAGTCACCGCTCGACGTGAGTTTGCGGCTGTCTTCAGAGTCGTCTGCAGTGGGTACGCCATCACCACGACCCAGCGATGCACCCCTAGGTCACCTGCCAGTGATACCCTCGGACTCTGACAGTGAATAAACAGCAAAAACTTCTCCACTAGACCACACGGGAATTTAGAGTGTTGTGCAGTGAAAAAAACAGTGTGTTGTGTTAAGGATTTACAGTTGTGAGAGAAAAGAGTCAATTGAAAAAAAATTTAACGTAAATAGACTTGTTTGTTTTGGCTTTGGAAAATTAGAAGAATGGGAAAAGTTAAAGTGCAACACTTAGTAAGTTACAAAGGAGCATTAGTTAGACAAGAGTGCACACTGTGAAGAGAACGGACTTCTGTGTGCGATTGACTGTCAGTGCAAGACTTCAGGAACAGTGTACTGCAAGTGCTTCGGGAAATCCTTCTTACTGTCAGAGTCCGAGAGGAGGCGGTTATTCATCGAGATGGCCATGGACTTGCTGTAACTAGGCAGAATGTTTCATACTGTACTTTTTTCCATATTGTAATTACCTCATTTCACTCTTTAATGTCCTTTATTGGTGTGAATAGGGTGTTAGGAGCTATGCATGTGCAGTAGGAAGGTGTTTTTCTGAGTTAGGCTAGGTTAGGGTCCATAAGTACCAGTCCAGGAGCCAGTCCCCAGAATGTTTATTATTGTATGAACCTACTTCTAAACCCTCATTTTATGTTTCTTTTGCATTTATTTCAGTCATTTATGTGCCTTATTGGTGTGATTTGGGTCTTAAATAGGTGCTATGTATGTCCAGAGGGAGTTGTATAGGTGTTTCTCTGAGTTAGGGTCCATAAGTACAAGTCCATAAGCTGGGGCCCAACATCAGGACAGAACCAATATCTGGACCTACCTATGGCTGTATTACGTCGGATATTGGAGTGATTACTTTTGTTACGAATAATTAAATACAGGGTTTGCGAAAGCCATAGCATGCCTGCCCTTAAAAAAATGTTGGAACAACCCCTACAAATTGAGGAAAAGTCTTTCCCTGCTTAACCATTTAGCATACCATTTTGGTATAGGGCCCTTAGGAAAGGCCCTACATTAGCTTTAAGCATATGGCCGTATCCAGGCATGGTGCCGTTCATTAACAAGTGAGGGAGAAGACATGTTTTATCTCTTAGGCTGGTTTGAGAGTGTAATGGAAAATTTTAAAAAGTGGGTTGTAGGGGGAAAAAAAAATGAGTGCTTTGGTCTGTAGTGCCCCTTTAGCTACTGTTGGTACTTGTGGCAGGCGACCCCTCATGCAGTGTGTCATACGATCTACTGAGTGAAGACACCATTAACCATGAGTGATAAAATAATGTGAAACTCTAGATACAGTAAACCCTTGATATAACAAACCCTCTTTCAATGAATTTCAGTTTTAACACCACTTTGAGTTGGCAAAGCATTATGATCTTTTAACAAACTTTGGTGATAGATTGGACGTACAGGAAACACCCACCAGCATGGTGTCCCCCCCCCCCATTCACACACTGTGTATGCATTAACCCGTGCCGTCCCGGCGACGTGAATTAACGCGGCAACATTGCAAGGTCCCTAATTTGCACAATTTTCAATTTTCGCGAGTGATTTTTGGCATGTATACACGGGACACCTTCCTCTATTCCTCTACAAGATGCCAAGCAGGAACAATGCCTTACACCGCATAACCTCTCCCCCCCCCCCTGCACGCCATTATCTCGACAATTCACCTGTTACCAGTGACCTGGCCAATAAAGACATTCAGGGCCAGAGTGATTCCCCAATCGATGACAATGTCGAGGACAAAGTTTAGAGGAAGAAATAGTCAGAAATGATGATCAGGTAATGTGGGAAAAAAAAGGTCATGAATGGTGATGAGTTAGTGAGTGAAACAATGCTTATAATCCCTATATTACTGTTTGAAAACCAATATACTCTTGTACTACATATAAATTCGTACCAAGTAAATAAATAAATACTGTTTATGAGTGGATAAAATAGTTACCCTCCCATAGAACTCGTTTTCTTTGGTGCCAGCCTGTTAGAAAACCCAGTCAGGTAAGGAAGTACTCGCACCTAAATCCGGTATTTTAAACCTCAGGTGAGCGATTTCTCTATGAATTTTCGATGTTTCTCACCAAAAGCGGATGTTTGAGCCCCCCCCAAAAAAGGTCCAAAAACGTCAGGATGGGGCGGGTTAAACACATGTTTAATATACATGCAGCTGTTCTGTATATACTCTGTTATATAATATTTACTGTAATGTGACAGTTAATGTACAATGAGTTTACACACACTTTCCCTGTAAATACTAAACAACAAATGTACAGTAGTGTATAGGCAGTAATATAGTGCAAAATTGTAGTGGTTATCAGTGACTATCTGTGCCGGTGGTGGAATGCAGTTTATGTTTAATGTACATGCAGCTGTTCTTTACTGTGTTCTTTGCTATTCTCTGATATGTAGTATTTACTGTAATGTAACAGGTAATGTACAGTGTGAGTTTTTGTTACCTACACTTTCCTTTTAAATACAGAATGATAAAGGTACAGAGATTTATCCACGGCCTGTTTGCAGTGCAATTATTTCCTGAACGATCAGAATAAATATATAATTTATATAAAGCCTATTTGCAGTCTTTATTTGCAGTGCAATTACTCCCAGAAAGGTAAGAATAAACACGTCTGTTAGTAAATAGAGCATTTATTGAGAAAATCATTTAGACCTACCTGTATGTTATTGTGTATGAGTATATGACCGAACAGTGCTGTATATTTAACAATCTTTGTTCGGTAAAAGTCACAATGCCTGGGAAATTACTGAACAGCATGGTGTTTGGCTATAATGTCAAGGGTCGGGTACAAATTAGTTGGTTATATTGAGGGTGCTTTGTATGAGGAGAGGGCTGTTCACTGTGATAGTTGTACAGCAGTACAGGGCATTCATTTAGTACACAGTAAACTGGGCATCAAGGTGCACTATATCCTGCACAACATCTGTACACAAAAATATTGTACATATATGTATTGTTCGTCTTTATGGGCAGCAACTTACCTTATTGTGTGACATTTTATTATGGGATAATGATGTCTAAGCACATGGCAAGTGCTCCACCTTGTTGTGAGAGTAATCTTTATTTTCACTTTACTGGGGCAGGTCTAATGGAACACAATTTTTATGGTACTTTTGCTTTAAGTTTTCTTTTATTTTTGTCATGGGGGGGGGGTACTTTAATTGCAAGGTAGAGCACTAGCTGGGTGCTGAGATCACTAATGTCAAGTATCCAATGAAAAATAATGGGCAAAAATCGAGTAAGAGATGTCACCCTTAATAGCATTAGTTCATTATATGTTTGCGGTATGTATTTTTCACTGGCATGGTGTATTTTCTCACTCAAATCACCATGCAGTAGGAGATGTGCAGTGTAATAATACCTTACATCCAGCTAAATACCTGATAGTATGAAGGCAAATAATCAGAGGGTATGATGGAACTTGGCAAAAGGGCAAGATATGATAAAGTTTTAGTGGCTGTGAATGGAAAAGACCGGGGAATCTGTTGAAAGTATATTCATTCATTCATCATCTAATCCAGTGTTGCCCCAGGAAGAGCGTAGGAGCCCAGGGCTAGGCAAATTGGTCCTGACATTTAAGATGAGAGTGACCAGGCTCACTCATCCCTGAGTGGCGTTATGTGAGCAGTAAACTCCAACCATCCCTTGGATATAAACCTGCACCGGCTCAGTCCAGTTGGAGCGCCTTAATTACCCACTAAACCACCAGGCGCCATAATTTGGTTATATATACAGGAAACAGTTTGGCTTGTCATACAGTGTAGAGTCACCTATGGACAGAAGGAAGAGGAATTGAAAGTATAACTATATTGTTTTTGAGGTACGATGTGATGATCATTTATGGTGGCTGGATGCCACCAGTTGGTGGTGGGAGGGAGCACTCACCATCCACTCACTCAATGTAGTACTGCTTTGGGTGTCTGCCCTTTCCTCTCGTCCTTGCAACCTCTTCTGTCTTTCTTTCCTTCATTCTTTCCTCTTCTTTCTGCCTATGGGTGATTCTACACTGAGTGACAAGCCAAATGGGTGGTAACCATATAACCAAATTATGGGGCCTGGTGGTTTAGTGGGTAATTAAGCCGCTCCAATTGGATTGAGCTGGTGTAGGTTTATATCCAAGGGGTGGTTGAGGTTTATTGCTCACATAATGCCACACGGATGAGTGAGGCTGGTCACTCTCATCTTAAATGTCAGGACCAACTTGCCTAGCCCCGGGTTCCTATGGTCCTCATGTGGCAACATAAGATTGGGTGATGGATAGATGCATGATGCCACCAATAGGTTTTCAAAGTGTGATCTACTATGACACAAGATGTGCTGTGCCCATATTATGATGGGACAGTCATTCACATTGGGATGGCATCACAAACAAGGATTCACACTATGATTTTAAAGACAGTGCCCATGTTAAGACAGGACAGTCCTTCACAATGGCTTGGTGTTAACTAATTATGCCCAGTCAAGAGGTTACTTGCAGGGGTAGAGTAATCACTAGGCTGAATACCTCACAGCCAAGGCCCCCACCATTGAAAAAAAAAAAAAATCAAATGGATTAATAAATGATAAAATTACAGTGCCTGGCATCACACAAGACCTCATGATGGGGGCCCCTTCCCTGGGTAGGAGCCCCAGTATCTGCTTTAGCCTACAGTCCCCCAAAAAATTTAATTTGGCCCTGATTACTTGGGCCTCATCTAAGGAGAGGATTATTGACAAGTAGGATACCAGAGTGGGGAAGCCACTGTCCGTGAGTGAGCAGCAGGCTTGAATGTAAGCAATAGCTGGTCAAACCAATATCCAGTGTATATTCCCTTCAGTGCTTTTCATATTTGTGTATTTCATCCATAATAATACTGTTATATTATGTGATGATTCAGTACAAAAATGAGCATTACAGTTTGTGTCATGAATAGAACATTAACAAATTAGCACATTTGACTCTAATTAAGTCCTCTTCTGTTTGTACTCATTGATAGATCATGGGGCATTTGACTGTAATTAAGGCCTCTTCTGTTTGTACTCATTGATAGATCATGGGGCATTTGACTGTAATTAAGGCCTCTTCTGTTTGTACTCATTGATAGATCATGGGGCATTTGACTGTAATTAAGGCCTCTTCTGTTTGTACTCATTGATAGATCATGGGGCAGAGCCTGATCTGGTTCGGATTTGAATCCAGGTTTTGCTCCTTTAGTTTGTGATAACAGAACAATAGCTGGTTGTAAGGCTGATTTTACCTGTGATGGTTTTCCATAGCTCTGCATCACCGTACTTGCCATGGATAATGATGATGATGATGAATTAAACTTCACTACTAATATTTCTGCTGTGTACAATGTTATGGCAGATGTGAGGTAAATACCATATATAGTATGTATGGGTGCCTGTGTGGGAGCTCAGGGTGATATATAATCATCAAGGAGACACAAAATCATCTTGTTTTGCCCCCCTCCCGTTCTCTTTCTCTTACACTGATTTTTTTTTTTTTTTTTTCCCGAGTGTATTTTTAAGTTTCAACAGACACCATCTTGTATGCGAGACAGATGGACGCCATCTTCTAATACTATTTTGGCACAAATTTTCCCTCACCAGTGGTGATTTGTCCAAACTCAGCCCAGTGATTGTAACATACCCTTGTTAATTCTAGCCTGCCCATACCCTACCTAACCTAAATTTTTGTAACCTAACTTAATTCATCCAGCCTAACCTATTTTAACCTAACCTTGACCATATCAAAACTAATTTTGCCAGTCCTACCTAACTTAACCTTAACTGATCCTTACAACATTTATCTTAACCTAATAATTTTTCCTAATCTAACCTCAACAGTCCTTCCTGCTGGTTTTGGCATTTATAAAATTATGATGCCATTATAATGTAGCAGAGGAGGCTGGTCCATTTATCTCCCTGGTGTGTTGGGTGGATTAGCTTAGTGGTTTATATATGCAGATGTGAGGAACATTCCAGAATTTATGTGTTATGCCTTGGGATTAGCTGAGTGGTTTATATCTTAAGTTGTGAGGAACATTCTAGAAATTAAGTGTTATGTCACATGATTAAGCTAGTGATTTATGTCTAGAGATGTGAGAAACATTCTAGAAATGTGGCTATATCTTAATTTAAAAATTTGTTCTTGTCATTATTGTATTCTATCTATCCATTGCCAGACGCCTTAATCTCGTAAGGGGTGGCCACAAACAAATCACCTCCATGTTGCCCTGTCCCCTGCCATTTCACTGCCCTGCTCCCAGCTCACCCTCCTCTCTCATATACCTCTCCACTCCATCCCTCCATCTCATCCTTGGCCTCCCTCTCCCTCTCCTCCCGTCCACCTCACTCACATACACTCTCTTCAGTCTCACTCTCCATCCTCTCCACATGCCCAATCCACCTCAGTGTGTTTCTCCCAACGCTTCCTATCACATCCACATCCACATCACAACACTCCTTCACATCGTTATTTGTCAGTCTGTCTCTCCATGAGACTCCACAGGCTCCTCTCATGTAATTCATTTCCACTGCTCTCACTCTTGACTTGTGTCCCTCCAACAAGGTCCAAGCTTCACTTCCATACATTAGAATTGGTATCACAATACTGTCATGTAGTAACTTTTTCACTTCCATGTTCACTTCCTTGTTTCATATCATTGCTTTCAAGGAACCAGCAACCATTCTTCTTTGTTGTACCCTTTCAAGCACTTCATCCTCTAAACTTCCATCCTTACTCATCAGACTACCCAAGTACAGTGGAATCTCAAATTTCGACAGTTTAGAATTCGATGAATCAAATTTTGTTGCATTTTGGAGTGGTCTGCCTACCTTATTTTTTTATGCAAAGTCACTTATTGTGGTACACCACTTCCCGTCCGATCAGCGAAGTTAAGCAACGTTGGGTCTGGTTAGTACTTGGATGGGTGACCACCTGGGAACACCAGATGCTGTTGGCATCCCTACGTGTCAAGTGGGGTTGGTGGAGGATTAGTGCCCCTCCCTGTAAAACAATTAACTCTAAGCCCTTGGCCACCCCGTTTGGGATACATGGCATCTGGCTGGCACTTATTTCGATGCTTTCTGGGCCAGACTCCAACCAAAACAAGCAAAGATAATATTTTTGATGCAAACCAAAATGCTAGAAGTGAAGAAAAATTATAAGAAAAAATATGCATTAACCTAATATTGTATGTGACGTGCTCTCAGGGCCAGACTCCAACCAAAACAAGCGAAGATAATATTTTTGATGCGAACCAAAATGCTAGAAGTGAAGGAAAATTATAAGTAAAAGTATGAACCTAACCTAATACCGTATGTGACATGTGCTCTCAGGGCCAGACTCCAACCAAAACAAGCAAAGATAATATTTTTGATGCAAACCAAAATGCTAGAAGTGAAGGAAAATTATAAGAAAAAGTATGAGCCTAACCTGATATTGTATGTGATGTGTCAAGAAGAGAATGAAAATCAACATCATTTATTCATACAGTACATGAAGTACTGGTATTGTGATACCAACTGTAACGTATGGAAGTGAAGCTTGGACATTGTTGGAAGGACACAAGTCAAGAGTGAGAGCAGTGGAAATGAGTTATTTAAGAGGAGCCTGTGGAGTCATGTGGAGAGACAGGCTGACGAATGAGGATATAAAGGAGCGTTGTGGTGTGGATGTGGATGTGATAGGAAGCGTTATGAGGAACACACTGAGGTGGTTTGGCCATGTGGAGAGGATGGAGGGTGAAAGACTGATGAAGAGAGTGTATGTGAGTGAGGTGGAGGGGGGAAGAGGGAGGGGGAGGCCGAGGATGAGATGGAGGGATGGGGTGAAGAGGTATATGAGAGAGGGGGGTGTGAGTTGGGAGCAGGGCAGTGAAATGGCGGGGGACAGGGCGACTTGGAGGCGATTTGTTTGTGGCCACCCCAAACGGGATTGAGGCGTCTGGCAATAGATAGATAGATAGACATGAAGCATGCGATGATGTGGTTCCGAGACAATTCGCCCATCAGATAATTCCCCGTCAAAACATGGACAATTTCCCGTCAGGACAATTCGCACCCTGGACGATTCCCCGTCATTCTATAAATATACTTATTATTAATTAATCAATACTTTAATAACTCGAAGATATACTAAGAGAAATTATAGGAAGAGAATCAGTGGTAGAAATACTAAAACAATGATTTACAGGTGGTAGCAAACACTGTACAGTAGGCAGAATACTGAAACGAAGAGAAGTACAGTAATTATGAATATAAGAAGCAACATACAAATGAACAATAGAGACTGAGAAAAAAAATAGTCATGTTGTTTAAGGACAAGAGCTTCCAGATGGGAGTAGGCACCAACAACAGCAAGCCATGTGCAAGGCGATGCTCTATTGTCGGCGGCCATCTTGCGACTGTCCTGCCAGCAGCCAGCCCTCTACAGCCAAGTGCTGCACTTTCAGCCTGTACCTTCCATATGTGGACATGCATTTCACTGCAATTTAGTTGTATGTATTTTCTTTGTGTTTTCGTCACAACTTACCTGTTTCAAGATGGCAAGCAAGAGTGGTTCTTTGGGTAGCAGTGGTAATGGATGAGAGCAGCCTGGCACCTCTAAATCTTCGCAGCCAAAGGAGAAATGGCAATACAGGAAAGGGCAGAAATACACCAAGTGTACACTTGCTGACAATATGGCAATACAATGCAGAACTACAGTTACTTAACCACAATTATAGTTCATAAAGTTTACAGAGGGTGTGGGCAAAAAATCATGATTTTAGATAGTTAGGTTCGGAGGCCCCTGACCCAAACTAATTTTTCCCATGAGAACTTCAGTTTAAATTTCGATGTTTTCAATTTCGATGCGTTTTTTTGGTACATATCCCCATCAAAATTTGAGTATCCACTGTACTTAAAAATACAGTAAAACCTCTACAGTTTGGCACCCTTCAAGTCGGAAACTTCTACAACTCGGGAAGGCTCCAAAATATTGATTTAAAAAATCAAAATTCAAAAATTCCCCAAAATGCACACGTGAGAGGAAGATAGTCGGCAAAAATCCCCCCAACTCGGTAAGATGCCGAGTTGTACCAACATTCAGCAAGAGTAACCCGGCATCACGTGTGCATGGGAATGTAAACAAAGCCTGTTGTGCACCACATGTAGGCCAGTTTGCCTTCGTCCGCCGCCCGTGTTGCATTCTCTCCTCACTCGCTCTGCTTGTGACTAAGTGTTACGCACTCTTAAGTGGATTGTACCTGCAGAAGCTAACCACGGCGTCTCCCAGTGCTACCTCAGTGTTTAGTGAATAAGTTCTGTACAGTAATGTTTAGGTGTTTAGTCTTTAGTTCCCCAGTATAGTACAAGTCATAAATACATTACAGCATGGCCATTATAGTGTTAATTGTTCTTTACGTAGTGTACAGTGTCAAGTACAGTACAGTAAAGATGTGCCCAAAAGTGATCTTGAGCCCCCCTATCACCTCCAAAAACTACCAAAAGTCCTCCTCCATGCCTGCAATACACCCTACAACTGCGTGGAATCGTGGCAAGGCAGTTTTTACTGTTTATTGTAAAAACATTTAACTTTTTTTCCATTTTTTCCTTTTTTGTGTGTGTGTGCTGGGGGAAAACTTAAAGTTCGTCCCTACAACTCGGCAAATAGGCTAACTCGGCAAGACTTGCACATGTATTATACCAAATTGTAGAGGTTTTACTGTACTCACATTTTCCATTTCCTCCTCATCCAGCCTCACTGTACATTCACTGACTTCACTTCTCTCGAAGACCATAACTTTACTCTTCCCTACCAAGGCCAATAAGACTGCCATGTCATGTCATACAAGGGCATATTTATATCCAGCTCATACACCGTCACTGCGTGGAGACACCTTAGAAGAGGTCGGCGGACAGTGATAGTGATAATTGCTTCATCTTATGTTCTGTGATAGCTTTATTGTGTATTGCTATGCATGTATATATTTGTGGGGTATAACACTTAAATATAATGAATAAATACTCAATCATGCATTCATTTAGCAAAATTTGACAAAAAAGAGTAACTAGTCAAGTGAGTTTCTAATGTTCATATTTTTCCACAATATAAACTGTTTCATCTCCCACCCATGTCAAGGCAATTTTAAATGATAAGCTTAGCAATCACCTTTATTGTTCGACCTGATGTGCATTCTAATAGATATTTACATACAGTAGGATTAAATTAATATGAGGTGTTTAGTATTCTGGAAATGTTTGGCAACTATCCACCCACTTTTCCTTCCTCTACCTTCTTTCTCTCCCGTCTCTCCTCCTTTCTCTCAGGTCTCTGCTCAGTGGGGCATATTGTATACCCTAACTTCAGCTTCCATGCTTCAGTTAATTATATTAAAGCATGGAATACGTGATTGTTCAAGGAACTGAAGGGAGATGAAAGTATTCTGAGAGCATCATAAAGAATTTTATGAACTCTTCATCACCATTACATCATTCTCATAATACTTTAGCTATGGTAACTCCACTACCCCTTTCACTCCACAGTCTCTTTCTGATCTAGGGAAATTCATCTGATGATAACCAGAACAAAATAATAAGAGCCGACACAGTACTGAACAGATCTAAAAAAAGAAAAAAAACTTGAAGTCTCGATATGTCTGCCTCTACAGTACCTCTCTCCCACAGCTGTCACAAGAGCAGCCCCCCCCCACTGCTAACCCCCCAGCAGAGGCTGGGGGGTGAATGGGAAAAGTGAAGAGAAAAATGGGAGTAGACAGTCCTCCACACCGTGACGTCACCACATATGCGTAGTACCACTGGGTGATGAGACCTGGTATTCTTATTGGCCTTGTACCCTACATTCACCCTTAGATTCCGTTTCTTATACGCTCTCCCAGACTCATCCACCAAGCCTTGCAGCTCCCCTTCATCTGCACTGAATAACACAGTATCATCTGCAAACAGCAATACAGGGAGTTTCTAAACACTGCCCTCTCTCATTAAGGCCACTCCAACATCCACTGCCCTACCTTGTATCTCTTTGATAACCCCATCCATATACAGATTGAACAACCATGGAAACATGACACATCTCTGTTTCCATCCAACCTTCAAATAGAAAAATTCACTCAGTTCACTATCCACACTCACTGCAGCCTTGGCACCCTCATACATACTCTTCACAGCATTCAACAACTTCCCGTCTACTCCATATATTCTTAATACTTTTGACAATCCTTGTCTATCCACCCTGTCTTATGCTTTCTCCAGATCCATGAAGGCCACATACAATTTCTTTCCCTTCTCTAGAAACTTTTCCACCAAAGATTTAAGAATGAATATCTGATCTACACAACCTCTTTCCTTCCTAAAACCTCCCTGTTCTTCTCCAACTCCTCTGTTATTTCTCTAACTCTGTCAATAAGTATCCTACCATATACTTTTGCTATTACCCTAAGAAGACAAATGCCCCTATGATTACCACATACTTCTTTTTCCCCTTTTCCTTTGTACAGGGGAATAATGGGGTGCTTCTGAAAAGCCTAGTATTCCAGTAGATGTTCACCACCATTTGGACAAACACATTCCCCGCTCAGTTTTAAAAGCATATTTTTGTAAATATCTACACTGTTGTGTGAACCTGTAGATCATAGTAATGTCATATACTGTAATATAAATGGTACAAATAGAACACGTATATATAACGTAGCATGAATTGTTCATATTTATCATAAACAGAAATTGAAATATCATTGATGGCATATGACGGCAACTCACCATTTTAGTGGTTCTATATTATTTATTTACTTTCTGCTACAGTTAGTGCAAGTTCGGTTCTTAATACATAATTTGTTCAGACTGTAAATTACACCTGGTGGGTATCTTGACTTATTCAGTCTCTTTGTGGGCAGAAATTTAATGTTCAGTAAATACTGGTACTCAGCATTTTGCCTACTCCCTTCACGCATGCACACCACAAGACCCGTGTTGCCACGGTTTGAGAATGCCCCCTCAGACCCTTGAAAGCAATTACAGTTCCTTACTTTATCTAACCTAACCATACCACAAGTAATAATAATAATAATAATCTGGCCTTTTGTTTCTCAAAAGCGCCAGTTCTTCCTTTTGGGAATTCACTAGCGCTCGACACACATACATTATTTTTACAATTACAAGAATTGTGACATTTCTTGCATATAATACAAGCTACATCATATATACATGAAAGTGGCAATAATTAAACCCTATAATCATCCGTCATAGTACCTCTCTCCAGGTCATAGCATTTTGAAAAAAGAAAGGCTTTCAGCTGTCTCTTAAAGGATTCAACAGTAGAGAGTTGTCTTATGGACAATGGCAATCTGTTATATAATCTAGGGGCTCTATATGCAAAAGAACGATCAGAGAAAGATGACTGGTGAATGGCTCCTGGCTCATCAAGATGCAAGAAATCATCTTCACTGCGTAACATCACACCCGGGCGTGTCGATGGGAGTTTTAACAATTCAGCAAGATACTTTGGTTCACCAAACTGAAGAACCTTGAATGTAATAAGACACAGTTTAAATTCAATTCTAGCCTTTACTGGTAACCAATGCAACTCAATCAGAAACGGGGTAGTTGAGGTTCTCGGGGGGAGACCAAAGATAAGCCGTGCCGCCCTGTTCAACACAGACTGAACTTTTGTTAGTATATTATTTGGAAGACCAACCCACAGTGAATTACAATAATCAACACGAGACAAGACCACTGCATGGACCAATGTTAAGAGGCACCGTCTATTCAGGAATCTTCTCACAGAGTACAGATTTCTGATATGCAAGTTACACCCTCTTACAACCTGATTAATATGTTCTTTGTAATTTAATCTAGAATTAAAATAAACACCCAGATTTCGAACAGAACTGACTGGATGCAGCTGTGACACGCCAATGTTCAAAGCCAGGGCATTGTCAGTGTCATCACCCCTTCTGTTTCCTCTGATGATGATGATCTGAGTTTTACCATCATTCAACTTAAGTTTCCTCTTAGCCATCCAAATCTTAATATCAGACATTAGAGATTCAAACTTTGTCTTAGTATCGTTGATATTTGACATCTTAACATAGAGCTGGGTGTCATCAGCACAAAAATGATAGGACACATCATGAGCATCAAGTAGAGATGATAAACTACTTGTGTAGATAGTAAATAGAATTGGACCCAAAACTGATCCTTGAGGGACTCCAAATAGAAGAGGAGCAGAATCAGAGCTAGCGTAATCAGCAACCACTCTCTGAGATCTGTCCAACAGATACGACTTAAGGAACAAAAGGGCACTATCACGAACGCCATAAAAATACAGATCATCCAACAATAGTTTATGATCTACTGTATCAAAAGCTGCAGACAGATCCAACAGAACTAGGAGAGAGGACATCCCACTACAAGTGTTTGCCACCAAGTCACTCTGAATCCTTGTTAGTGCAGTTTCAGTTGAATGGTATTTTCTGTATGCTGATTGAACAACAGGAACAACTCTGTTGTGTTCCAGTAGTGGTAAAAGTTGATTGAGTATGGCCCGCTCAATAATCTTGGATAAAAAAGACAGGTTAGAGACTGGACAATAATTTGTCATGCTCTCGACATCAAGGTCAGGTTTCTTAACCCCTAAAACGCGGCCATGGACAGCTGACCCCCCCCACCCCCCGGGTGGTGGGGTAGGATCGCGGTCTGAGTACCTGTAGGAAAATATTAGCCAAAAATCAGAGATTAACCCTAGAACATTATACTTGGTATGGCAGATAGTACTTACATTCAGCTTTCTCCAGAGACGGGTGTTGAGCCTTGGTGGACAACCCAAGGACTTGTGGAGGCTTGCAAAGTTAGGTAACAAAATCTTCACTTTCACACCTCCAGCAACCCGGTTTCCCCTCTACCACAGCCTCATTTTGTCACAGTAAACTTTATACTACAACGTACAGGTAGTTTGGAATCTGTATTTGTACAATAAGCACTGAAAATAAGGCTAAAATCAACGAAGCGTATGGTCGACATGCAGCTCGGCGCCGGTCTTCCCGTCACTCAACAAACATTTCCATTTTCAGAGCTAAAAACACGTATACTACATTATTTTCAATCATAGTACTTCCCAAAAGACAACTGTGGCACGCTTTTATTCTGCCTTACACCCGTCACTTTATTCTCGTTCCTGTCGGCCGCTCGCACTGACTCGGAAGAGCTAGAACTCTCCATAATGTCACTTTGAAAGCCTGCAGTAAACTGACGCTAAATGGGAAAACCGCGCGAAAAAAAGCTAGTGTGACAACTGGGGAAACAAGCGTTTCCTATTAGCATAAACTGTTTGTGAAAGGAGATTCAGATTTACAGTTCTGAGCAGTCAGCACGCTGCCATATATCACAGCCAGGCTGGCCGGACGGTGGTGGTGGTGGGGGGAGGGGGGGAAAATGCAATACTTGGCAACAACGGAGGTCAGTAGTACAAAGGTCAAGTATGCTAATTGTAGCTAAAGGGTGGCAGTACTGATAGACAATACCAGCTGGAACATCCTTGCCCGCGTTTATTCAAAATTAAATCGCAAACGCGACGATCCGCCGTTATGTCCTTTTTGGCGATCGTCGCAAACGCGACGCTCCGCGTTTAAAAGGTTAATTAGGGACCTAAGCAAAGCACGTTTCTCAGACTGCACAAAATTACTTTCTAAGAAGCATCTATTTATTATGTTGCAGATAAAGTCTGCAGCGTGCTCATACACATCAGGCAGTTGTGACATGTTACGCGGATCGAGTGAGCAAAATGTTTTATTAAGTTCTCTGATGTAACATTTGACTTTGTTTACATCCAGCGGATGAAATGTTGAAAGCAAATGATCCCCGGTGCACCATGGCTGGAAGTCAGCTGAGTATGCTTCACTATGAGAACTGCTGTCAATGCTGGGTGGTAACTGTATGACCAACCTATATGTGTTCCCTCTGTATTAACAAGTGGGTTGGTGGAGGGTTAATAACTTTCCCCATAAAACAACTAAAAGACAAATGGCCACCCCTTGCAGGATCATGGCATCAGGCTATAGATTGTTTTGTTTCATTTATAAAGGCTCCAGCATGCTTGCATGCATGGGCCATGGTCATCTGATGGCGGCTGTCCACGCTGCTCAACAAGGTTGGCAAAAACCAACGGTAAAAAAAAAAAAAAATAAATTATATTTAATGTTATTGTTTTTTGTTCCAGCAGTTCTACCCTTATGCATATCAGTCTGACATGCAATTACTCATAGATATGATATAAAGAAGGATTTAGCAAGCTTTAATTTTAATTACCATATATAAAAAATTAAAATACTGTACCTGATTTAGAAAGCCAGCTTTTATCATCCAGGTACACTTGTCTCACAGGCATTCTAATCACTAAGTTATAGTGCAGTAAAATATGGAACACCTCTTTGACTTTTGCAATGGAGAGTTTAAACATTTTAGTTATAGGGAGAGAATGAGCTGCCCTGGCTACTCCCTGTATATTCTCAGTGATTGTTCTCAGTACCTATTCTATAGATATACTCTGTTAAATGTTTTGCATTACAGTTTAATGTATACAGGTATTTTTTTCTGTTATCAAGGCTAGAAAAGAATTCATTAAAAAAAAAATTAGCCGTAGTTTACTGTAAGGATTAATGAATTTGTCCATTTAAGTACACTGATGTACCATAAATATGTTTTTGGTTAGAACATTTAATTAAAATTTTCAGTTCATCTAATTGTTTTTAATCCTGGTATTAGGAATACAACTGTACATAATTAAAAACCACAAGTAACTGATAAAAATAACAAAAAATATATACAAGCCAAGAAGAATTAAGTGGATTATAAAAAAAAAATGATTTTTTGCTTGGCTTAAACCATGGTTTGAACTATTTGGTTTAAGCCATTGGTTTAAAGTGGCCAACCATGCTGCTCGATCTCTGGCAGCCTCCCTAATTAGTCCCCTATCCCCGGGGTCACACGTTATGACATCCCGGGTGTTTTTCGGTCTGCTTCTCACAACCCTACCCCCAGTGTTAACAGTTCTCACTTTCTGCATCCCATCCTCTCCACATGCCCAACCTGTTCCAATCTACAGTACCTCTCCTTATCACAACACTAATACACTTCAGTCCCATCCTTCCTCTTAACTCATCCATATAAAAGTAGCCCCCCCAGGCCTCGCATTCAAGGACATATTGTACATCCACTGAATCATTGCCATTTCTGGATGTTGGGGCCTGCAAATATCCTCTTCCTTTACTGCCCAGGTCTCATTACCATACAGCATTACACTCCTAACACATGCCACACACAAAGATCACTTAGCACAGAGAGCCTTCTCAGTGTCAGGAGAGGCAACAGCTCCCTGAACTTCCTCCAACCACCCCTCCCTGTAGCTACAGAGCAAGCTCCGGACCCACCTCAAGCACATAGCATGTCTCCCAAATAACCAAACTCATCGTAATAAGCACTTGAGAGACTCACCAGCAGTCTTTTCACACCTGACAATCTGCACCTGCTCTCCCTGACACACCGCATGCACAAAATCATTATTATCTTGCTGTCTGCCTCTGATACCACTACATCTCTAATGCACCCACGGTCACAAACACTGCACAAGATGGAATTACTTCCCACACCATTGTATCAAACCACACATAGCCACTCTCCCTCTTCTTTGACAGTACCACCACAAGGCCAACACTTTTTTTTTTTTTTTTTTTTTTTTTTTTTTTTTTTATATAAATCTGCACATACTCTTAAGCCCTTGTGCCCCATACCCAGTACCATCTCTCCACTTCCCAAATCATTCCTCTGCCTCCATTTCATTTTCTGTAGTCAACACCAAATCATTGGCATTGGCATACAACATCTCCCACGGGAGTCGAGTCTGAAGTCACTTGAGAGGGCTTGAAGTACCATGATAAACAATAAGGGGCTCAAGACTGACCCCTGATGCACACCAGCATTCATGGAAAACTCACCCCTCAAGACTTCATGCACCCTTACCTGGATGTGAGCACCCACATACATGGCCATAACCAACCTAACCAGCCACTCCTCGATCCCAAGCTTTCTCATTGCCCACCTCACCACCTCTCTAGGGACTCTGTCAAAGGACTTCTCCAAATCAACAAAAACAAAGTACAGTCCCTTTTTCTTTCCTATATACTTTTCCTGAAGCTGTCGAACAATGGATATGGCATCAGTGGTCCCTTTGCCTGGCAAAAATCCAAACTGCATCTCATCAGTATTCATTCTTTCTCTAATCATACCTTCTAGAACTCTCTCCGTTACCTTGGTTATCTTGTCCAAAAACTTTATGCCTCTATAATTTCCTCTTTCCAGGGCATCACCCTTCCCCGTGTACACATTTAAATTTACACTCTTCAGCCATCTATCTCGGACAACACTTTCTGTCTATCTATTCAGTCAATTGCCAGACCCCTTAATGCCCTAAGGGGTGGCCACAACCAGATTGACTCCATGTCACTCTGTCCCTCACCATTTCACTCCCCTCACCGCAACTCACACACACCCCTCTCTCATACACCTCACCACTCCATCCTTCCATCTCATCCTCAGCCTCCTCCTCCCTTTCCCCGCTCCACCTCACTGACATTCACTCTTTTCGTCAGTCTCTCCCTCTTCGTCCTCTCCTCATGGCCAAACCACCTCAGTGTATTTCTCCTAACGCTTTCAGTCACATCCACATCAACATCACAACACTCCTTCACTTCCTGATTTGTCAGTCTGTCTCCAGGTAACTCCACATGCTCGTCTCAAATAACATATTTCCACTGCTCTAACTCTTGACTTGTGTTCTTCCAACAAGGTCCAAGCTTCACTCCCATTTAAGTTGGTGTCACAATACTGTCATGCACCGACTTTTTTACTTCCATGTTCACTTCCCTGTTTCTTATCACTACTTTCAAAGAGCCAGCAATTTTCCTTCCGTGTTGTACCCGTTCAAGCACTTCACCCTCTAAACTTTCCTCCTTACTCATCACACTACCCAAGTACTTAAATGCACTCACATTTTCCATTTCCTCATAATCCAACCCACTGTACATTCAGTGACTTCATTTCTCTCAAAGACCATAACTTTACTCTTCCCTACATTCACCTTTAGATTCCGTTTCTTACACATTCTCCCAAGGTCAGTCACCAAGCCTCGCAGCTCCCTTTCGTCTTCACGTAACAACACAGAACCATCTGCAAACAGCTGTACAGGAAGTTTCTAAACAATGCCCTCTCTCCTTAGGGCTGCTCCGACATCCACTGCCCTACCTTGTATCTCTTTTGTAACCCCATCCATATATATACAGATTGAACAACCATGGAGACATGACACATCCCTGTTTCAATCCAACATTCAGGAAGAAAAATTCACTCAGTTCACTCTAAACACACTGCAGCCTCAGCACCCTCATACATAGTCTTTACGGCATTCAACAACTTCCCATCTACTCCATATATTCTAAACAGTTTACATTTTCCTTCTCTATCCACCATGTCAGATGCCTTCTCCAAATACATGAAGGCCACACAACTTCTTTCCCTTCTCTAGAAACTTTTCCACTATACACCGAAGAATGAATAACTGATCTACACAACCTCTTCCCTTCCCAAAACCTTCCTGTTTTTCTCAACTAATTCCTCTGTTATTTGCCTAACTCTGTCAATAAGTATCCTACCATATACTTTCTCTATTACACTAAGAAGACAAATGCTGCTATGATTACCACACACTTCTTTTTCCCTTTTTCCTTGTCTTGTAGATATGTCCAGACACTCCATCATTCTTCCTCTGCAGACAAAATCAGTCAGATCATTCTTAATAATACTGAACACATAATCACTTGCATATCATTCTTGTAGTGTTGACAATATATTCATACTTGCATTGGTCAGTAGGTGATATCACTCACACATTCTTCTGTAAACACTCACTTCCTTCTTATTCTGCTGACAATATTTACACGTCATTCTTATAGCATTGACGATATAATAATTCTTTTATTAATATCCGGTAGACAATATCAAAACCAACCATTTTTCACCTATAGACAGATTATTTCACAACCAATATTCCTTAGACCAATATTCACAGCCAGTCCTTCATGTTGTGAGGGCAAATTAACTTACTTTATCAGTATTGCTGTATAAACTAATTCACATCAGTCTTTCTTATTCATCATTATCATCATCATCATCATCATCATCATCATTGTTATGCAGCGTAGTCTTAGGCCTGACTCCTCGGGTCCAGGCACGGTGCAGCCTTGGGTTCTTTGTTCTCGACCGGGTCAGAGTGTACAGACAAGGAAGGGGAGCCAAACACGACTGGTCAAAGGCACACGTATATATTAACAATAACCAATTGCAAGCTGCAGTCCGTGACCAAACCTGAATGTTACAGAATACTGATACGACACAGAAGACTATATTATACACTAGATATTTCCACCTAGTTCATGGAGAGTTTGACCAACACACAGTGATATGTCTACTTATACAGAACAGTTCCCACACAGTAACACACAGATATCTCTTACAATATACTAAGTGTGTTCTGTTCCAACGCACATAACATCCACAATACAGTTTATATCAGTATACATTACTTAATGCGTGACATAGACGGAAGTATATTCCCACTTCCATACATGTTCGCATGACACAGACGGCATCCTAGGCTAGTTATATATGTCCACGTGACATGGACGATATCCTAGCTACTTTATTTTATTTTTGCATGACAGAGGATGGCAGAATATATTACGTATGGTTTTACTCGCGTGACAGGGACAGAGGAGAACTATTGTTACACAGTATCTCTATGTGGGCCAGTCACAGGGAGTGTACCTTTAGGATATACACTCGGCATACACAGAATCAAACTGGTCCAGGGGGTAGGAACATGTGGCTGTTATGGGGACAGGGGCACAACACTGATATTAAGGGGAGTCCATCATGTGTTGGACTGGGGAATTCACTGAGGGACGGCCCGGGGCCTCTCGCCTCGTATTATGCGTAGTCCACGTGAGTTTCCCCTGGGGTAGTAAGTTCAATGATGCAGCAGAGGGGGGGGGAGGGCAGGGTAGCACTGGGGACACTGGGGAGGGTCTGTTTCAGTGGGGATCATGTCTCTACATTACTAGGGAGACATACAACAACCTCAGGGTCCTTTTACTCACAGGCACAGGTGGAGAGGAGGCGCTAGGGCTTGCCAGGAAAGAGGCCCCCACACTGGTACCCGCAGGTGGTGGCCGGGCGTCGGGGGCGGGCCGTCAGGAGTATTGTCCGGATGTAGGTCATCGTAGAGGTTGCCATGGGTCCTATGGGAGCTGGTGGGCGGCCCTCTTTCTATAGGGGCCCTGGATGAGGTGGGGCCCTCGGGGCTAGGGCTAAATAGTGCCAGGAGGCGCGCAGCACAGCGCTGGCCCTTCGTTGTGGTCGGAGTCCTAGGGGCGGACCTGGCTGGGCTTGGGCCAAGGGTTGGCTGTGGGTTGGCAGCGCTCTAGCGGGGCCGCGGTCCTGCCTGGCACGGGTGGCTGTCAGGGGTGGGCTGCGGCCACCTACGCTGGGAGAGGTCCGGTGGCTGCAGCGGGCGTCAGAGGTGCTCCTTCTGCTCCGGGGGCTGCGGCCTCGCCTGCGGGAGGAGGCCGTCAGGAGTGGGCTGCAGTCTCTTGCTCTGGGAGAGTCTGGCAGCACCCATGGGTGGTGATGGAGGGGCTGCAGTGATAGGACACCTGGCCTTGGGATCACCTCGCCCTGGCTGGTCTCTGGTGGGGTACCTGTGGGGAGAAGTTCCCACCCTCCAGGGGAGAGGGGCGCCTCACTCTGTCACAGGAAGGGTGGGCTGAGCAAGAGGTGTTGCCCTCAGTAGGAACTGTGAGGGTTGCAGAGGGGGAGCGACCGGTGGTTTGCTCTCCAGCTTGGCGGGCCTGACAGTCCCTGCTGGAACTCTGGACTAGGGCATGAGAGGGAGACCCGGTGGGCACTCCTTTGGCCAGACAGACCTAGTGGGCACTGCCTGAGTTCCTACTCAGGACAGACATGGAGGGAGGACCTGCGTACACTCCTCCTGATGATGCGGAGCCTGATGACGGTGGGAAGGGGAGGCCCGGTGGGCTCCTGCCTACTGCTGCAGCTCCGGTGGAGTCTGTCCTTCTGCCATCAGGACTGGGGCACCTATCCCGGGGACGATGGGAGGGGGAGGTCTGGTGGGCTCTCCTGGCCTAGGCTGCAGCTCCGGTGGAGTCTGTCCTCCAGCTGTCGTGGCTGGGGCAACTTAGGGGATGACCGGTGGTCTGTCCCATGTAGGTAGCTCTGGTGGAGTCTACCCCTGGGCCCTCCTCTCTCCTGGGGAGCCCCAGCGAAGGTCGTCCGTAGGACGTGCCAACGTGCTGGCTCCCGAAGGTGGGTGGCAGAGGATGGAAAACTGATGGTCACTCCACCCACAGTAGACCCGGTGGGCATTACTGTGCCGCTGCTCCCCTGGGGTGGAGCAAGACTGGAGGCTTTAGTAGAGTCCTCTCTTATGATGGCTGATCCGGTGAACACGGTGTCTGAGGGCTTGCTTGGGACTTTGTAGCTACAAGTCCCACCCCAATTCTGGCAAGTGCTTCCTCCACCAGAGTAGTGTACTCAAAATGCACTCTGCCCAGTGGTCTGGCTGCAGAGAAGAGGGGTGTCGGGTCATGGGAGAGATACGTCGTTCTTGCCTGGAAGGCTCGCGAGGTGAAAAAGTCTCCCTGTCATCTCCTCATGGGGTGGGGGTCACTCCCTGTACCCTCCTCCTGGGGTGGTGGTATCAGGTTCATTCTGCCGCGCAGGTAATTCAATCACCATCATCATCATCATCATCATCAATATCTCTCATTTTAAAAAGTGATCTGTTTTTAGTCTGCTACGTAGTTGTATTCAAAGCAGCCAACCCACACCATTTATTTACTATGGCAAATAAGGTGATGGTGGTGGTGGTGATGACAATGATGATGGTGGTGGTGGTGGTGGCGGCAATATTTTGCAGAAATTGTTTGAATCATGCCACCTTTGCATGCTGTTTTATTTTTATTACGAAGTATTATGGAAACCATTTACTATGCCGGGTGATAACTATGTAACCAAATCATGGCGCCTGGTGGTTTAGTGGGTAATAGCCCTTTCACATTGAGTGGCACATCAACGTGCCACCAAGGAAATATCTGTAGCCATCGGGTGCCACATCAACGTCTTCTGGACTTTTAAATTTTGCACACCAGTACTGGGGGTCCAGTAGTGATTCAGTATCACGAGGTGGTAACACTGAAGGGTTGTCATCACATAGCACTCTTTTAAAAATGCAGTATAATGCCACGGAGGGCGACCTAACACCCCCAGAAGGAGCCCATCGAGGAGCATATACATCGCGCCTGGACTCCGGGCGACAAGGACATAAGTCCGCCCGGGCCGCGCACCCCAATGACCTGGAGCTCGCCCGCTGCCACCATAGCAGGAATATGAGACTACCTTCCAGGCGAGCCAACCACCAACAACCACAGGGTAGAGCTTTTACTCGGGCTACAGTCAGCACCCCTGAGACGGCCGGTAGTCACTCAACCCTCCTACAGGAGACGGCCTGCAGCCGCTCTGGAGGAAAACAGGAGATGGCCTGTAGCTGCTCCCGCCTTTGTCTGGAGACGGCCAGAAGTCACTCTGAAGGTGTCCCTAACGAGATGGCCTGTAGTCGCTCGACCGTCCTACAGGAGACGGCCTGCAACCACCCCAGAGGCAAACAGGAGACGGCCTGTAGCCGCTCCCACCTTTGTCAGGAGACAGCCGGTAGCCGCTCTGAAGGTGCCCCTCGAGAGACGGCCTGTGGGCACTCCAGAGGGAACCAGGAGATGGCTGGTAGTTTCTCCCACCTTTGTCAGGAGACGGCCTGTAGCCTCTTTGAAGGTGCCTCTAAGTCAGCCTGTAGCTGCTCCTTCCCCCAGGCCACAGCCAGTAGCCGGGCTATAGCATTGGCCTGCAGCCACACCCCCAGAAGGTCACGGCCAGTAGCAGGGCCCTATGGCAGGAGACGGCCGGTAGCCGCTCCTCCGTCAGGTGCTGACTCCTGTTCACCGACCTACGACCCAGAGGAAGCCCCCAGCTTGGAGGAGTACTGGAGAGGCCCTGTGACTACCACCAGGCTCTTCTCCCTGCACCCGGATCCTGAGAGGACTCATCTGATGGACCACGAAGTAGGCCGACGTCGCAGCCCAATCCTGATGGTGTCTCTGAACACTGGGGACCGCAGCCCTTGGGACCTCCAGACTGCCCCCAGGACTCCCGGGCAGGACCTCCCTACACCCAGACACCGGAGATCTTCGTCCTTCGTCAGACGCCTGCATGAGAAGTTCAGGCAGCTATTTGGCCCCAACCCCGAGGGCCAGACTCCCACCCCAAGCCCCAAAAGCACGGGACCCTTCGCCACCAGCAGCCTGGACGAGACAGGACGCCCACGTCTACACGTGATCCTGTGGCCCCTGAACACAGAGGCCCCCGGCGGAACCCAGCCCCGCCAATAGTGAGATTGAGCCACCTCCGCTGCCCTTGTACCTGCCCGCCACAACGCCCAGACCTGAAAGGAGTGACAGTGAAAGCATAGTGTCCGTGATATAGTGAAGTAAAGGCAGAACAGTGCATTAACAGTATAAAGGAAGTCGGTGAGAAAAGCATTAGTGACAATATAAAAGAGTGGTGGAATAAGTAAGGTGACAGTGAAACAGTGAACACGGCAAGACAGTGAAATACAGGTCTATCACTGTGAACACATTACCAAATAATAACGCTGCACCACACTAAGATCATATGCAGGCCCTAGTGTTAAAGTAGTAATTACCCACAGTGAAATAGTACCATCAATTCCACCAATATATAAAACTTGGACTTCCTGCAATAATAGTGCATAACCCCTCTTCCCTAAGTGCTATTCACCTTAACCAACCTCGACCTGAGTAGTATCCTGCGTGATACTGGCAACCCATATCTAGGCCTAAGAACTATAATTGCCCAGGATCTCTGTATTCGTGCCATCTACCCGTTCCACTGTAGAATTTAGTAATACATGTAAGGTTGTTGCGTTGAGTTTTTGTGTCTCTCCTCTCTCCTATTTGTCTAAGCTCCGGTCTAGAAAGAGAACCCAGCTACACACTAGGCGTTAGAGGGACAGGAAGAAGACCTTCAAACACGTAGCATTACACTGGTGGACAGCAGTGGTTCATGACCCAGGCATACGAGAGAGGTAATCAGGAAATACTGGCAAAATGGCAACCAAACCGCGTGCAATTACCTAAATTTGACCCTGAACAGTATGATGTTCACACATACCTTGCAGTTATTAAACCTTTGCTAGATATCGGGTTCGAGGATGACAAGCAGAAAATTGCAGTCACACTCCCGCTACTGGGCAAAGCGGCAGCTAATATAGCATCCAAGATCGTTCAGGGGCTCACCTGGCAGAATTTCACAAAACTCGTGATTCAAGCCATCACTCCATCACTAGGTGAAGTGGTGGCACTATCCCAATTGGATAGCCTAACCTTTGATGGCAATTTGGATGATACTCTAATCCAGGTTAAACTCCTGGTCACCGCTGCCTACCCAGAGGCAGATGATGAAACCCGGGAGGAACACACCTTTAATACTCTCCTGAGAGTGCTCCCTAGCATGGTCAAGGAGCACTTTACAATCCATGACCCTACAAGAGACATGGATCTTCGTCCTCTGTCAGGCGCCTGAGCGAGAAGTTCAGGCAGCTATACGGCCCGAGCCCCAAGGGCCAGACTTCCGCCCCAAGCCCCAAAAGTGCAGGACCCTTCGCCACCAGCAGCTCCGGACGAGACAGGACGCCCCTACGCATGATCCCGTGGCCCCTGAACACAGAGGCCCCCAGCGGAACCCAGCCCCACCAATAGTGAGGCTGAGTCACCCCCGCTGCCCTTGTACCTGCCCGCCACAATGCCAAGACCCAAAAGGAGTGACAGTGAAAGTATAGTGTCCGTAATATAGTGAAGTAAAGGCAGAACAGTGCATTAACAGTATAAAGGAAGTCGGTGAGAAAAGCATTAGTGACAATATAAAAGAGTGGTGGAATAAGTAAGGTGACAGTGAAACAGTGAACACGGCAAGACAGTGAAATTCAGGTCTATCACAGTGAACACACTACCAAATAATAATGCCGCACCAGATCATATGCAGGCCCTAGTGTTAAAGTAGTAATTACCCATAGTGAAATAGTACCATCAATTCCACCAATATAGAAAACTTGGACTTCCTGCAATAATAGTGCATAACCCCTCTGCCCTAAGTGCTTCTCACCTTAACCAACCTCGACCTGAGTAGTATCCTGCGTGATACTAGCAACCCATATCTAGGCCTAAGAACTATAATTGCCCAGTATCTCTGTATTCGTGCCATCTACCCGCTCCACTGTAGAATTTAGTAATACACGTAAGGTTGTTGCCTTGAGTTTTTGTGTCCTGCCTCTCTCCTACCGGGTATTTGTCTAAGCTCTGGTCTAGAAAGAGAACCCAGCTACACACTAGGCATTAGAGGGACGGGAAGCCGACCCTAAAACACCTAGCATTACAATTTTATTGTCTATTATTTTCATCACACGAGAAGTATGTTGAAGCTTGTGATATGAGATATTTTGCTGCCATGGCAGCTTACTGGGATCTTGAAATGCGTGAGTTAGAGTTTAGTGCTCCCGAGAAACCACCGACACCCTTAGAGTTTAGTGCCCCCGAGAAACCACCGACACCCTTAGAGTTTAGTGCCCCCGAGAAACCACCGACACCCTTAGAGTTTAGTGCCCCCGAGAATCCACCGACACCTGCACACAGACCCCATGTAGTAGTTGCAGCCGAACACCGAACATCCAGGCAACAATGACACAAGTCAGCCCGGGCCGTGGGCCCCTATAACACCCAGCCGCCCCACCGCCATCCCAGCAGGAAAAAGACACGACCTTCGAGGAGTGGGATCGCCAAGTCAGCCTGGGGTGGAGCTGAGATTTCAGCTCCTGACAGCTTCCCTCTGGAGATGGCCGATTGCCGCTCCCGCCTTCGTCAGTCGGCCCAGCATCGTACTGAAGGTGCTTCTTCTGAGACGGCCAGCATCGTACTGAAGGTGCTTCTTCTGAGACGGCCAGCATCGTACTGAAGGTGCTTCTTCTGAGACGGCTACTCCCACTCTACTCTTCTGCAGGAGACTGCCTACTGCCGCTCCTCCCCCCTGCCGAAGGAGTCGGCCGACTGCCGCTCTGAAGGCGCTGCCCCTGAGACGGTCTACTGCCGCTCCCTCCTCCTGCTGAAGGAGACGGCCTACTGCTGCTTTGAAGGCTTGTCCCTGAGACGGCCTACTGCCGCCCCTCCCTCCTTCCGAAGGAGATGGCCTACTGCGCTCTGAAGGCACTGCCCCTGAGACGGCTGATTGCCGCTCCTGCCTCCTGCTGAAGGAGACGGCCTACTACCGTTCTAGAGACGTTGCCCCAGAGATGGCCTACTGTCGCTCTTCCCTCCTGCCGAAGGTGACGGCCTACTGCCGCTTTAGAGGCGTTGCCCCTGAGACAGCCGGTTGCAGCTCCTCCCTCCTGCCGAAGGAGGCGGCCTACTGCCGCTCTAGAGGTGCCAACCGAGAGATGGCCTACTGTGCCGAAGGAGATGGCCTACTGCCGCTCTAGGGGCGCTGCCCCTGAGACAGCGTACTGCCCTCCTCCCTCCTGCAGAAGAAGACGGTTCACTGCCACTCAGGAAGTGACCAGAGGCGTCCTGACCCCCTTGCACAGGCCACGGCCAGTTGCTGGGCTTTGACGCAGACTAGTCATGCCCTTGGGCAGCCATGGCCGATTGCCGGGCCTCACGACCTGCAGGAGGTGTCACCCACATCACCACCCCAGTGTGAGGCGAGAGTCGGGCTTTCCAGCCCCTGAGAGCCTCTGTCAGGCCCCACAGCCTCCCCTGGTCTCCGTTCCCTGGCCTGGCCCTGGAGCAGACACACCTGACGGACCCTAGTCCGGACCGGTGCCACAGCCCTCCCCTGATGGCGCCCTTCAATGCCAGGGACCGCAGCCCGCTGTCCCCCCAGGCCCTCCCCAGGACGCCCGGGTGCGACCTCTCCATGCCTCCTAGACGGTCTAAGGCCTCCACCTCAGGCCGGGACCTACACCAGCGGTTCCGGGAGTTATTCGGCCCCAGTCCTGAGGGCCATACTCCTGAGCCCAGTCCGGAGACCGCCGGCTCTTCCGCCCCCTGTAGCCCTGGATGTGAGAGGACACCCCACAGTCCCGTGCCCTCTCGGCACACCCTCTCTTGACGGTGCCCTCTCCCCGGCCTAATTCAAGCCAGCGTACCGCCCTGTCACCCACCACAGATAAGTAAACTGTGTAATGTGTTGCCCTCAGTATAAGTGAAGTGACTTAGGTTAAGTAGACAGTGCCCTCAGACAAGTGATATAGTGATTGGGAATAAGTGATGTCGAATGAGTGAGATCACGGTCAAATACAGGCGGATACAGAGACTAAGTAAAATCACGAGTGACGCCCTTATAGAAAACAGCCAGAGTGTTACCCTACAAATCATTCCATTGAGAAACTGGTAAATATCATTTATTAAGAGGGAACAGTGAAGAGGAACTGTTTAGAATACTCCTGTACAAATATTACTATAACGAGTGTAAAGTCCCAGCGCGTCCCCCCACCTTCCTTGTCCGGGCCTCCCTTTAGGAATCTCCTCCTCTACAGCCTGTGTGAATATAGTAACTTGAATAAGAAACATAGTCAATCGCCAAAGCCCTTGTACTATCAGGAAGTAGTAAATCTGCAACAGTAATACCCTTCCCCTCTCGATATTACCATTAATACATTCTAGCTCTACATGCGTCATCCCTTGCCCTCCCCCCACTCTCTCCCCCGCAATACTCACCTCCTCCGCGCGCCCCAGTCCTGTATTCCCTTGTACATCGGGATCATTACTTATTGTGTTGGCATTGATACTATTAAGCCAGTATCCTGCAAGATACTAATATCCTAGTTAAGGTATTATTTTGTCACATACTGTGTTGTACTATCTGCTGAATTTGTCCTGTGTCTGACTGTGGTAATATACGTGTAAAAGTTATTGCCTGGAGTTTTTGTGCCCTACCTCTCTTTATTGCACCACGCCCCGGTCTTGAAAGGGAACCCCGCTACACGTTAGGTGTTTTAGGGCCGAGAAGTCGGGCCTTTTTCACCTAGCATTACACTGGTGGCCAGCGGTGGTTCTTGCCCCAAGCTAGAAGAGAGGTAGCAGGGAAATATTTGACAAGATGGCAACTAAACCACACGTACAATTACCCAAGTTTGTCCCCGACTAGTACGATATACACACGTATCTGGCAATAATCAAGCCCTTACTGGATATTGGCTTTGAAAATGACCAACAAAGAATTGCCGTCACACTTCCACTATTGGGCAAAGCAGCGGCGAGCATAGCACCAAAAATCACCCCGGAGCTCACCTGGCTGAACTTCACAAAGTTCGTGATTCATGCCATCACCCCATCATTAGGGAAAGTGGTGGCTCTATCCCAATTGGATAGCTTCTCATTCGACGGGGATTTGGATAATACCCTGATACAGGCTAGATGCCTAGTTACTGCTGCATACCCGGAGGTGGACGAAGAAACCCGTGATCAGCATACATTTAACACTCTGCTTAGAGTGCTTCCGAGTGTTGTCAAACAACACTTCACCATCCATGACCCAACTGGGGACATGGATAGAGATGTCCAGCTCATACAGCGCCTCCTGACCGCCTGCCCTACTCCCCAACAAATATACGTGGTAAAGAAATTTCCCACTCAACCCCCAGCTCCCCCAATGGTGCCACGTTCGCCTTTGCCTCACACCAGCCCTACCCCGGCACCCAGCCCACCTAGGGCACACCCCACTGTAGGGGGTCACCTTGTCGTGGTGGTGGGGCTTGAAGTGTGGTTGGCATTGCCACCTACTTGGGAGGCATGCCTACCTTTGTAGGGTTCGGCATTTGTCGGCCTCGTGGACCAAGCACCCCCTACATCACTGGTGGAGGAGGCTCGCTGGTGATGTTAGTCCCTGCCCTTTTGCCATCTAGGGCAGGACCGTTGCCTCCCCACGTGTTTGCCGTGCATGGCGTCCCGTAATGCTGGGAGACGGGAGTCCTGGAGGTTGAGCGATGCTGCACGATGCGCCCTGCAGCTAGCAATACACCTCTTTGGTCCCTTATTCTGGCTAGACGGGCAGCCTGGTTGGGCCCGACCAGGTCAATCGGCTGGTCATGCGTTGGCTAGGGTCAAGTGGGCACTGGGGGGCCTGGTGGCTCCTGTCGTCCTGGAGTCACCCTTGTCCGGGTCCCCCAGTGGTTACCTGCGTATACTCCTCTGCTACCCCTGGGGCCGTCAGTGGCTCTGTCCCTGACATATGGCCTCCCCTTGTTGGACTCCATGGTGGGTGGGGGGGTGGGGGAATGAAGATTATAGCAGACCATATGGCGAGTATTGATAAAAATGTTGTTGACGACACGGCCTCTGTCCCAGGACATACTTCAGATGGCACCACCCTCATAGCCACTCTGGAGCCTTTTCAGGCCCGTGGTGGCTTTCCTCCTATGCCCCAGCGTTCAACTGGGACTTGGAGGAGGCCACATCAGGTTGGTTCGGCTCTTGGGTTCAGCTCAGATGACACAGAGCCTATAAGTCATTTGTCAAGTATCTAGTGCTCAGATCCTCCAGAGGTGGATCTGTGTTGGATACTGACATATTTGAATTGCACCGTTCGATTATTTCAGTTTGTGGCAGAGAACCCCGAATATCATCCCAGGGCGATGGAAGCATCCTCATTGAAGTATCGTCGCCTGAAGAAAAAAACATGCAATTGTTGAATTTGACCTCTGTTTCTGGATTAGATGTTTCATGCACTCCACACAGTACTTTCAACCAGTGTAAAGGAGTAATCTTTTCTCGTGACCTTCTTCGATACTCAGAGGCCAGGTTGTTGGAGGAAATGCAGTCGTCAGGCGTGGTGAAGGTCGAACGTGTACAGAAGAAAATCGAAGGAATTTTGACCCCAACACCGACATTGTTCCTGACATTTGATAGGTTAATGCTACCTAAATCTGTGAAGCTGGCTTGGCTGTCACTTCCTGTGAAGCCATATGTGCCCACCCCAAGGCGGTGTTTCCACTGTCAGGGATATGGCCATGTCGGCAAATTTTGCCGTCGTGCACAAGCTGGACTTCCTGGTGTTTGTGTCTCTTGTGGTGGATCAAGCCATACCAGCGACTGTACAGGACCCATTAAATGCTATCACTGTGGAGGTCCTCATGCTGTCTTTTCAAAAAGCTGTCCAAGATACTGCCTTGAAAAGGAGATCTTATCCATTCGTGCACGTGAGAAGGTTCCCTTTCCAGAAGCAAAGAGGAGGGCCCAGACTCTTTTCTTTCGGCCTGGAGTTACTTATGCGTCTGTCCTTTCTGGGACACCTGTACGTCGTTCTGTGTCCCAGAAGTTGCCACGACCCTTTACAGTGACCACTTCCCCAACTACTGATTTGACGGATGTTGTTAACCCTGGAATTATTGATAAGTGTGTGACTGATGCTCATCCACCCACTGCTCCAACTGTCTCTGCCTCCACTTCAGTGGCTGACGGTTCGCGTACTTCTGTGGTGGTGGCAGATGTACACGCTGACGAGACTCATTCCCCCTTGTCTAGTATGAATGAGGCTCCTTCTGTATCCGGAAAACGTCATCGTAATTCGTCAGAGTCCTCAGAGCCTGAAAGCCGGCCACCTAGGGTTTCTGTTGTCGAACCTTGTATCAACCTCTCTACTGTTCCCTCTGCCTCAGAGGCTGAGAGGTCTAGCCAAATGGAAGCTGCTGCTGGTGGTTCACCTGTAGTCAGGTCCCCACCTGGGGATGGTGTTGGACAGACCACTGATGCATCCGTTCTGAAAAGGTCAATGTCAACCTTGCAGGGTTCTAATCCTGTCAACTCTGCTTCCACTTCTGGAGCTTCTAATGGTAGCACTGGCCGTCCCACATTACCCAAGGCGGCCTCCAAGCATCTATCCAAACCGAATGTTATTCTACCCCAAAGGAAGAGTGTTGTAAAACTTTCCTCTTCCACGTCCTCACGTTTGCCCACGGATGTTCGACATAAAGCGCGGGTTCCTGGTGCTGGACAGTCTCTTACCAAGGGCCTTCCTAAGCATCATTCCAAACCCGCTCGCATGTCAGGAGGTGTACAGTCCCGCACTTAATCATTTTCCCCTCCACTATGGGTTCTATCATCCAGTGGAATTGTCGGGGTTTACGTGCTAACTATGAGGAACTGTGTCATCTAGTTTCTCAATTTACTCTGCTATGCATGTGTATCCAGGAGACCATGGTTGGTGATACTGCTCCTGCTGGTCCTTCTGGCTACAATGCTTTTTATTCTGATCCTGTGCTGGGTCAAGGTCGTCATGGAGGTGCTGCTATCTTCCTTCGCCAGGATATTCCATATAGTCATCTGGATATTTCCAGTCCCTTGCAGGCAGTTGCTGTCTGGATGTTTTTACGTCGGCAGTATACAGTTTGCAGTCTTTATCTACCTCCTAGTGCAACTGTTGAAAGGGCGGATCTGGAACGCCTTATTCATTGCCTTCCTTCTCCCTTTCTGTTACTAGGCGATATGAATGGTCACCATCCACTATGGGGAAACAATGAGGCCAACCCTCGGGGTGTTATGCTGGCCTCTTTAGTGGAAGATGAGGAGTTAGGCATTTTAAACTCCAATATAATGACTTATTTCCATAGCCAGACAGGAACTTTTACTGCCATTGACTTGTCCTTATGTTCAGCTGATGCTCTTTTAGATTTTAACTGGGATGTGTTGCCAGACCTGTATGGCAGCGACCACTTTCCGTTACTCTTAACTGCTAGTGCAGGTGGACCTCAGCCACGTCTTCCTCGCTGGCTTCTGGATAAGGCTGACTGGCCATATTTTAGGGAATTAAGTTCCATTTCCCTTTCTGTCAATGAGTTTGGCTGTCTTACGGAGGCAGTGTCATATTTCAATACCGTGCTGCACTCAGCAGCCCTATTATCTATTCCAAAAACAAAGGGTCAGTTTCCTAAACGTCCGGTTCCTTGGTGGAACTCGGAGTGTAGTTCCGCAGTGAGAGCCAAACGAGTCGCCTTCTCACGACTTCGTCGTCACCGTGGGGATCCTCAGTATTTGGTGGCGTATCAGAGGGCACGAGCTCATATGAGGCGGATCTTAAAGGAGGCCAGGCGTTCGTCCTGGAAGGGTTATGTTTCCTCCATCAATTCGAGGACTTCCATCACCCAGGTGTGGAACCGAGTAAAGAAAATTTCAGGTAAATTTACTGTATCATCCCCTCCTGTTTTATCTGCACCAGGTGGAACTGTGGCTGATCCATTTGCTGTTGCAGAATTGCTTGCCGACCATTTTGCCAGTGTGTCAAAGAAGGATGCAGATACACCTTTGGCTTGCCGCCGTCGGCGCCTAGAATCTCGTGGTCTCAGTTTTGCCTCTGCTGGGGGAGAGCCTTACAATGTTCCATTTTCAATTTTTGAACTCCAGTCAGCTCTGTCGCAGTGCCATGTTTCCTCTCCTGGTTTTGATGATATTCCTTATGCCTTTTTACGCCACCTGTCTGATGAGTCCCTGTTGTTTTTGCTTTCACTGTTTAATAAGATCTGGTGTTCTGGGGAGTTTCCGGCTTGTTGGGGTGTTGCTGTACTTATCCCCATCCCCAAACCAGGTAAGGACCGCCTACAGGCGACGAATTATCGGCCTATTTCTTTGACGTCTTGTTTATGTAAAGTTTTGGAAAAGATGGTCAATGTTAGGCTTGTGTGGTTTTTAGAGAGAGGTGACTTCTTATCCCCGGCCCAGTATGGTTTTCGAAAAATGCGATCTACCTCTGATGCATTACTGTCCTTGGAATCTTCTGTCTGTGAGGCTTTTTCCACTAACCAACACCAGGTCACGGTCTTCTTTGATCTGGAAAAGGCATATGACACTGCATAGCGTCATGGTATTTTACTCTCTCTTCATGAGTTTGGTCTTCGTGGGCGCTTACCTGTTTTTATTCAACAGTTTTTATCTAACCGAATTTTAAGGGTGCAAGTGGGAGGAGTGCTTTCTAATGCCCGAGCACTAGAAGATGGAGTACCACAGGGGAGTATCCTTAGTGTTACTCTGTTTGCTGTAGCCATGAACAGTGTCATAAGTGTACTTCCTGATGGTGTACGAGGATCACTGTATGTCGATGACCTCTCGATTTCCTTCACTGCGTCTAGAATGTCTCTGATAGAGAGGAAGTTGCAGCTGGCTCTCAATAGAATTTCTGACTGGGCAGAAACACGTGGTTTCCATTTTTCTTCAGCAAAGACAGTGGCTATACATTTTTGTCCTCTTCGAGGAGTCCACCCTGACCCTGATTTGTATCTCTATGGTAGAAGAATATCCTGTGTGGAAGAGATGCGTTTTCTGGGTCTTCTGTTTGATAGAAGATTAACCTGGGTTCCTCATATCCGTTCTGTTAAGGTGGCTTGTCTTAAAGCTTTGAGTCTTTTGAGGGTTTTAGCTCATACCTCTTGGGGTGCTGACCGTCAGACCCTCCTCCTCTTGCATAGGTCTCTTATTCTTCCTAAACTTGAATATGGGTGTGAGGTCTACTCCTCTGCAACAGATGCCCGCCTCCAGTTGTTAAATTCTGTGCATCATGCTGGTGTTCGTCTAGCAACCGGGGCATTCAAATCATCCCCAATTCCAAGTTTGTTGGTAGATGCTGGTGTACTCCCCTTGGACTTGCGACGCCAGTTGCTAATGATGAGGTGTTGGTATCGTCTTCACCACATTCCAGACTCAATTTCTTGTGCCATTGTCTCACAGGATTCCCGATATTCTGTTTTTGAGACCCGTCCTAATTTCCCAAAGCCATTTGATTACAGGGTCCGGTCTGTTATCCTAGCCCTCTCTGTCCCGAGACTGGCAATTTGTCCACATCGGATCCCAAGGGTGGGTCCTTGGCTACTCCCTCGCGTGACATTCTGTAGGTCCGTTGTTGGAAAAAAGGGCTCACTGCCCTCTCAGGTGTCCCTCTCTCTCTTTTTAGAACATGCCTCCATTCATGAGGGTTCTGTCCCCGTCTATACTGACGGGTCTAAGACTGATACTGGAGTAGGATTTGGTGTTGTCTTCCCTTCCTTTACTTGGGGCGGTAGCCTTCCTGGCATTACTTCAGTGTATACAGCAGAACTGACTGCAATTTTGTATGCTCTTAAAATCATTTTTACTCTCCCCCAATCCGTTTTTGTGATTTATAGTGACTCGCGTAGTGCTTTGTCTGCACTGGAGTCTTTTAATGCATCCCATCCATTGGTTTTATCAATTTTAGAGTGGCTTTTTCTTCTTGGCCGCCGTGTAGACTTCTGTTGGGTTCCTGCACATGTTGGTGTGGTGGGGAATGAGAGGGCAGATACTTTAGCTAAAGTTGCATCTTCTGAACAGCCCCCAGCTGACTACCCACTTCCTATTTCTGATGTAACACCTTACTTGCGGTATGCAATTCGTACATGTTGGCAGAGACACTGGGATGGTGTTTCTCATAATAAACTAAAAGAAACCTTTCAGAAAGTGGTTGTGCCAAGGGTTCTTCCCTCTATGTCTCGGCGACTGGAGGTGGCTCTTGCTAGGCTTCGCATTGGGCATTCTCGGCATACACATGGGTTCCTCATGTGTGGTGAAACTCAACCGTACTGTGATGACTGCCTTGTTCCCCTTACTGTCTGTCACTTGCTGGTCGAGTGTCCGAGTCTGGGGGGCCTGCGTCAGAGGTTCCTTCATAGGCATGGGGGAGCAGATGGTGCCTACTGTTTGTCCTCGATGCTTGGTGAGGCCTCTAACGATTTTACTGATGTTTTTAGTTTTCTTCAGCAGGCGGGCCTCCTTCCACTTTTATAAGTAATTGTTATTTTATAAATTATTCTTTTATTATTTTTAGTTTTTTATTCCTACTAACAGATAGTAACTTTATTTTGAATAGGCACTTTTTATTTTGACGTGTCTTCTATTTTGTCATCCGGCGGCATATGACCCTGGCAGTTGCGCCGCCAGATTGTAATTATTTTCAATCAATCAATCAACCTAGGGCACACCCCTCCCGCCGGCGCCCCGCCCCGTGAGAAAACCCGAACCTAATCTTGGTGAATCCGTGGGAATTCACTGCTTGCAGCTCCCACTGTCCCCTACATGACATACGGGATCAACTTAAAGCTGCCCGCCGCAAAACCACGGCCCCAGGTTCACGCAAGGTATCCTCTTTAGAAGGCGAAGCCCCAGAGGACGAACTGGCCCCCACCGGGAGAACAGGAGCAGGAACAGGAGAACGAAAGCCCTAGACAGCTGGATTTTTAGGCCCGCCCCCGCACTAACCCATGGTGGCGGGGGCCATTACGCCTCAGTATCGCCCCCCAGTGTACCACAAGATGAAATTAAATGGCGTGAAGGCCAGACTGCTAGTCGATATGGGAGCCGCCTGATCCTGCCTTTACAGCCACTATTTCTTCCATCACAAATCGACCTTTGGTCCACTTCGCCCCACCGCCACTCACCTTGTGGACACGGGGGATGGCCCCCTGCCCATCCATGGGGAAACTCGGGCCCTACGGGTTGACACTCACCAGCCAGTGTCCACCCAACACAATTTTATTATTTTCGATTCCTCCTGCCGGAGCTACGACGGGTACTTGGGACTAGATTTGCTCCAAAAACTCGGAACTACGATTGACTGTCCCTACCAGCAGCTCCAGTTCCGCCCTCCATCTCACCCCATTCAGGCCGTCTGCACTTGCACGTCACGGCCCCGGCCGGAAGATTCGTCCCCTTCCCCCGACCCGTATTCTCCTCCTCCGCCCTCTCCCCCTTTTCCTCCAGTGCCCCTCCCCCGCGCCACCCCTCCCCCTTCCTTCCCCCCTACTGTCTCCGCCACTGTTACCATTCCCTCTCACCATGAAGCCTGGGTGCCTCTTAACCGGCCCTCCAGCCCCTGTCTTGTTCTCCCCCCTCCTCCCACCTGGGTCCCTTTCTGCCTGCCTCTTATCTCCCACTTTCCTCCCTCCGCACCACACCACCGTCCGCATAGCTAACCTCACCCCTTCCCCCCTGACCCTCCCCAAAGGGCTCGTTATTGGAGAGATGGAAGAAGCTGAGCACTGTTCCCCACCCTCCTCCCACTTCCCCGCCCCCCTACCCCCCATTCCCAACCATCTCTCCATCCAACAGTCACCCTATGTCGCCTTCTCCTATTTTTCCAGGACCTGTTTGCGACTGGACCAGCAGACATATGGTATACTACGTACCTGTCCCATGAAATTCATACGACAGGCCCACCTATCAGACAACCTTCCCGACGGAAGAACCCCCGACAAAGGGAGGAAGAGGACCGCCAGGTACACAAAATGATAGAGGCGGGCATTATTTCCCCATTTATCAGCCCTTGGTCCTCCCCCGTCGTTCTCGTAAAAAAGAATGGCACGATGCGATTTTGCATCGACTATCGCCGACTGAACGACGACACCATCAAGGATGCCACCTCTCTTCCACGAATTGAGGATTCCTTAGACTCCCTCCACAGGGCGTCTTGGTTTTCTACCCTCGACCTCCAGTCTGTATACTGGCAGGTCCCCGTCCATCCAGAACACCGAGGGAAGACGGCCTTTTTCACCAGTAATGGCAAGCATTATGAATTTAATGTTCTGCCATTCGGCCTCTGCAATGCCCCTGCCACTTTCTCCAGGCTAATGGAATCTGTTCTGAGCGGCCTCACTTGGGAAGTATGTTTGGCCTATCTGGATGACGTCATCGTTTTCAGCCAGACCTGGGCCGATCACTTACAGTGCCTCCGCCGAGTCTTCACTAGGATTCACCAGGCAGGCCTCAAGCTCCATCCATCTAAATGCGTCCTGGCCGCCAGGACTGTCGCGTTCCTGGGGCATGTGATATCCCAAGCAGGGATCTCCCCAGATCCTGACAAACTCCGTGCCATAGCGGACATACTGCCACCACAGGACCTCCACAGCATCCGTGCTTTCCTAGGGCTCACGTCCTACTATCATCACTTCGTAAAAGGGTTCGTCTAAATTGCAGAGCCTCTTCACGATCTGACCCGGAAGAGGGAGCCGTTTGTCTGGACTGAAGAAAGGCGAGCTGGCTTCCAACAGCTGAAAGACAAGCTCGTCTCGGCTCCCATAGTGGCATTTCCTGATTATGCCTTCCCCTTTCGCCTCTATACCAATGTTTCCCTCACCGCTATCGGTGCCGTGCTAGCCCAGGTACAAGCCGGTCAGGAACACATCATCGCCTGTGCCAGTCGCACTCTAAATCCGGCTGAGAAAAATTATGCCGCAACTAAGCGAGAATGCCTCGGCATAATATGGGCCCTCCAGCATTTTAGGGCTTACCTTTCCGGCAGCCAGGTCTCAATTATCACTGATCACCAATCACTTCAGTGGTTATGCCAATCTGGGGCTGGATTCACTAAGCATTTAAGGCGCCGGATCTCCTAACGGTGCCTAAAGATACGGTGCTGAGGCAGAATCAGTCATTCACTAAGCATGGGTGCCACCATCTTGCACCAAGATCTGGCGCCTGAAGTTAAGCGCATGGGGGACATACCTTAATCTATATCACAACCCGGAGTCAGTGTGTTTATCAAGTATGCAACCTTTCAGCCTATCGTTTGCCTTTGTCCCTCTTCACTTCTAATCAACGTCGTAAAAGAAGAAACTGAACAGACAGAAAGACAAAAGATGTGCCATAATCGTTTTTAGTGTTGCTAATAACTCTGGCAATACTTATTTCTTTGCAAGGTAATATGAATGTGTCAAAAATAAACATGCCACCGGGAAAGCCTCCACTGGGGCCGCTTGGGCAGTCGGCTGCTGATGTTTACTGTACAGTGATGGAGCTTGTGGCTATGTATTTAGCTCACCGACATTTACGTCGAGAGAGAAAGTTCAGAGACCCATTAGACCCTCTCCATATGCCTGATGAGCATTTGCAACGGTATTATTGGTTTCCACGACATGAAATCTGACGTTTGGCAGTTCATGGGTTGATAATGGATGTACTAAACAATGACGGTTTGATATACTGTGATTAAATTTTTACGAAGACATTAACTTTATTTCGGACATGGCAGTGGAATTAAGGTGTTAAATAAACCTAACAAACAATACCTAAACAAAGCCTATGCGATACAAACCATTTCATGCATCAATATACTGGATAAGGTAACAAGGAAAATCAAAAGGAATGACTTCTTTAGCAATATGAATGGTCAACATTAGACCATTTCATTCATTCATTCATTGCCAGACACCATGTATCCCAAACGGGGTGGCCAAGGGCTTAGAGTTAATTGTTTTACAGGAAGGGGCACTAATCCTTCACCAACCCCACTTGACACGTAGGGATGCCAACAGCATCTGGTGTTCCCAGGCGGTCACCCATCCAGGTACATTAGACCAAAACAAAATTATTACTGATTTATGGGATCAATTTTATCCTTTGGGATATAGGAAGTTTTTCTCAGGTAATTGCTTACAGTACCAAATGATTCTTAGTCATTAATATCAAAAACATAACCCACCTTCCTCCCCCCAAAAAAATGAAATGACTTCTTAGTTTTAGGCTTTTATGATCAAGATAACCAAAGTGTTATAATCAAACCCTAACTGAACCAGTAACGCCTCATGAATGGGTTAGGGTTTGTTTGATATGGTAAGTTAGAACAAACAGCTTACATCCTCACGGGCACTATGTAACTAACAACAGAAATATGCTTTTTTTTTTTTTTTTTAATACCTAAAGTTTTCTTTGCCTGCCTCACTGTCTTGGCTGCCTTCCCCTTAACTTGTGATCTGAAATCACGAAATTTCTTCCTCACTTCATTGCTCTCCCTTTTTTCTCTGCCAGTACTATTCACCCTATAGGTAATAGTTTCCCATGCTAGCATCTTTGCTTTCTTTGTAATGTTTGTGTCTAGTGAGGAAAAAAAAAAAAAAAGGTTTTGGAACTTCATTAATCAAAACTACGAGGGTAAATATTACCTTTATTGTCGTTTCCTACTTTTTTTTTGTTATTTTTTTTTAGTTCATCTGTTTTGTGGCCTTCTTTGATGTGCAAATGAATAATAACCATAATAAGACTATGACAATATGATCGGAAATATTAGTAATTGTGGAAGGAAACAGCCTACTCTAAGTGTTTAACTAAACCTAACCTAACCTTGCTTAACTGTATCTAATAATTTAATATACCCTAATCTACCTAACCTAACCTAACCCAACCCAACCCAGCCTAACCTAACCTAACCCAGCATCCAGTTGGGAAGTTGGGAAACGAAATCCTCCTTTCAGTATGTTGAGCAAGATTCGGTAATAATCATTTGCACACAATAAAACACAACAGGCATACACTATATGATAGCACAAATCCACTGGGTATGGTAAGATTGCGCGCTAAAGAAACGGTTAGTAAAGAAAATACCACTGAGAGTTCGTCACATGAAAGGTTAGGACGTTTCTCGTTTTGTTCTGTTGGACTTGGAGTTTTTATTTCCATTATACATTTCGCTAAAAGAACTTATGTCGAGTTCGTTTCTGATGTCACTTCCTTCTGTTGGGTTGAGGACTGTGTTTTGTGTGTTATGCATGCTCTCCCCTCTGCGCTTGTGTTTACATGAGGGAGACAAACAGCTGATATGAGGATCCGCTCCGTGATTGGTTGATCATGACAAAGTCTCACTTGTGAGATTGTCATTGGCTGAGCAGAAATCAGCTGATGACGGCCGTTTTAAACAATTCGATCGTTAGTGAAATATCGTTTAATTTTATCTGAGGAAACCGGGCCTCTCTCAGCCTCAATGCTAAGTCGGGGTAGCTTTGCTGAGACTTAGAGGTATGAGTCTCCTTGGTTACTAGTCCAATTTATACTCCAGTCTACACTTGGCCATCAATTTAGCTGCTATAAGTCCTTGGCAGGTGAAAATAAACAGACTATAGGAGGCACAAGAATCCAGAGTCTGTCCATAAGTAAAAAACACGTTCAGAAAAGTGAAATCCAAAAAGTAAATGTATCTTAATAAAGTGAATAAAAACTGCTGGATTAAAGTGTACACACACACACACACACACATTCTCTCTCTCCAAGGTCCACCTCAGGCAAAACTATCATACCTGAGGGTGAAATTCCTCGAAAGTTTTTGTGCAGCATATTATTTTGTACGGTAAGGGGGGGGGGTCGATCATCCATTCACTCGATGTAGCGCTATTTTTAGATGACTCCGCACTGAATGACCTGCCAAAAAATGTTATCTTGGAAATTATACCTTAAGTGATAGCCAGATAAGTAGGTGGATGGATGGTGATAAGGATTTTGTTGATAAGGAAGAGATGAGATTTATTTATTTTTTTTTATGTAATGTTACTCAAGGGAATTACTAGATTATTTGCCCCTAAAAATCTGGATGTGTGTGTGTGTGTGTGTGTGTGTGTGTGTGTGTGTGTGTGTGTGTGTGTGTGACCTCAGTAGGCCACAAAACACCATCTCCTTCACCACACCATCATCATCAAAATACCACCTCTAACACCACACCATCACCGGAACACCACCACCACCACACCATCACCACAACCACCACCACCACAGAAGGAGAAGAGTAGCAGGAGGAGGAGAAAGGAGAGGAATTGAATTGAAATATTTATTGTTTAAGGTACAGAGTGATGTAGTGCCACACATTTGTTATTCATGTATGTGTTTAGTAGTACTGTAATTTTAAGTTAGATAGGGTGTAACCTGAATATTAGTTTATAAGTTCCTACCCTAAGTAGTAATTCATATGTTAATAATTAATGTAGGGCTAACTCTATTTTTATATGAAAGTATCTCTGTATCTATGCAGTGGGTGATGTAATTGTGGATGTTGAGCTATGGGAATTCCTCAATCAAGTCGAGTAATGGATAACAGATGCGCGCAGCTTGTCCCCTTCCTTTGTGCGTCGTTGTTGGGCGCCGAGTTTAAACCTTAAACAGAATAATGATGAATATACAATTCTTTCCATAACCCAGTTGTGAAATGTTTGCTGATGAAGCTGCTAGAACCCAAATATGTAAGATTAGCAGTCCAAAAGGCCTAAATAATGTCATTTGTGAGGATTTAAAGGTCCCGTTTATCTTGGCCGTCACTAGATGGCATGAGCTGCTCTCAGATTCAAAGTGAGATAGTGATAGAATCAGTATCTAAACTGAGTAAGGAATAAATCCCAAATTTTCCCCAATTCAATCAAAAGTCCTGGCGTCAAGGGTGCACTGCTAAATAAATTGTAAAGAGAATTGAAACCCACCATATTTCAAAAATACCACCTCATTTGACTAAGCGGTGGCATGCCCAAGGAGTCACTCGAGCCCCAGACGTCGTATCTAATGGACGTTTGTTCAGGTGAGCCGTCCACATTTCTTCTTCCTCCCCCCACTTTTTCTTTGTTTAATCCATACTTGTCATGGACTATGTAATATTGTTGAAAGTTTAACGTAGTGACTCGAGCCCCAGACGTCGTATCTAATGGACGTTTGTTCAGTCCCCCAGGCACCGGCGACGTCAGTGTGAGCACGACGTTTTTCCCATAGTATTGTCCAAGGACTTGAGCATACACACATTACACTATCCATGAATTATTACTATATAAACCAAATGTATTAGTAGTATTGATCTATCAAGTGAATTTTATTTTGTAAATAAGAAATAGAAATTTGAAAGTGATGTAATCTGGTAAAGGAAGAGCGTAATTCAAACCATTAACCGTTTTCTTTCTTGTAACTAAGGAAGTTAGGAGCGTGGAAGGGAACTTAGTGACTGTGAGCAATGATGTAATTTTGAAATGAACCTCGAGGCTAAACAAGCCCGAGTGATTATGTAGTCTTGGTGATTGTACAATGTTTGAATAGTACCTCGAGGCTAAACAAGCCCGAGTGATTACGTATTCTTAGTGATTATGTTTCTTTTCTGAATTATTCCTCGAGGCGAGACAAGCCCGAGTGATTATACATTTTTTAGTGATTATAGCAATGTTGCTTATGAACTGTAAATAGTACTGAACTGATATAGGATTCTGGAGAATTGCCTGATGAGAGTATATTATATGGATGAAAATGAACACGAGTAATCATTCTTATTGGTTCGAGGCTATGCCAGCCCGAACAGATAGCCCATGCTCGTAAAAAGGTCCCTGGCTTGAGGCTATTGTTGAGCCCAAGAGCAACTGACAAAAAGAAAGTAAAGTACAATAACCTCATAAATCGTTGGTATGTATCAAATTGTTTCGTCTGGTAATAATGTTAGAGGAATGATCATCCAAACCATGTTTTAATGTACAATCTTCTCTCATACTAAAGAGGGCCATGTAATTAAAAATGTTTTGTGGAAAGTAGTATTAAGATATTAAAGTAGAGTAAAGTATGTATCATTTTATTTTCTTTATTGGTGTACCTAATCAAGGAAATTATGTCCTCAAGCCAAATTCACTCCCCTTCCAATTCAAGCTTCCTTCGCTGAGGGAACGACGACCACCCGTGGTACTGACTAAATCTAAGCTCAGCCAAAAACTACAAACGCTACCACAATTCTTTCTTTTCATAAATATTTACCTTCTACTATACTAAGTCGAGTACCACTTGCATTATCCATGGATGAGTTGATCAGTACCAACAACAGTTAAGATTATAAATATCGAGCATTACACTGGATGAAGAATAACGGTGGGGATAGTAAATTCTTACCGTTACACTGGTGAATACCGGTGACAGTAAAAAATTTCAAGCATTACACTGGTGAATACCGGTGGGATAACATTCTCAGTTTTACACTGGTGGCAATAGCGGTGGGATACTCATCGTTCCCAAATTAGTGGCGTTGGTGAGAAAGTGAAGGGAAGTGAATAGCAAAGAAAAGTGAGAATGCTAAGGGTAGCATTGGTTGATCATTCCCAAATATCTCCGCCACTCTATATTCAGAACATCCTGGTAGTAATGAGTTTCAAATAGTGTACTAGTGGGTATTACCCCTGGGGAAGGGGGGAAAGAATACTTCCCCAGTATCCCTGCTTGTCGTAAGAGGCGACTAAAGGGGGCCTTCTTATCTCCAGTCTGTCTCCTTACTGTCCTCTTCTGCTCTTCTGTCCTACCTCTCGTCTTGATATTTCCATGTTTCCTAAGCTTAGTGCTAAGTCTTCACTTTTCTTTCCTTCTTTCTAGCTTAGAATGTTACGGGTTAGGTAATTATATGTTCTCTAAACAAATGTTACCCAGAGACAAATATACACAAAACATCATACACTGTCTTGGGCAATACTTCATCGATTTTGGGACGTCACGAGGTATCGTCCTGCACAACGGAGGAGAGCACAGAAGGTTGGAGTCAATAGCTTGGTGTGGGCGAAAAAAGAGACCATACAGCCGGGTACCTGTAGAAAACTGAATGCCAAATGGAACGGCCCGTATAAAGTGATTGAAGTGCTGCTAGATGGAAGTGTTTATATCATTGAAAATGTATTTAGTGGAAAAAAAAATACAAAGGGCTGCTGAAAAGGTAAAACCATATTACGGTACCGAGGAATGGCTCTTAGAACCGTTGCAACAGGAGCTCGCCCCGGAGCCCAAAGATGAGCGATTACCACCGCGAGTGAGGAATGCCCCTCGGAGACTCATAGAGGAGTGTTAGAAAAGTAGACAAGTGCATGTGACGAATGTTGTGAAACAACTGCTTAAAGTTATGTTCCGGGTGGACTCATCCCCGAGGAGTGGGTGTAAAAAGGAAAAGAGAGAAGAGTTCCTGTTGGAACCGGGAAGTGCCTTACTTCGAGGGGAGTGATCAATCCCCTCACCTTACAGTTAGCACGGTTTGTGAGGTAGTGGAGTCTTCAGGACAGAATGAGTGCTCACCTCTTGCGGGCGGAAAGCTGGAAACAAAAGGACAGAGTGAATGTGACTGCGAATGGAAGAGTGGAAGGAAGCGCCTCCCGTGGTGATCTCAATCTCAAGAGACCCTGTCGAGCTCAGGTGAGCGACAAGCTATCCTCCAAAACCTGAGGCTGATTGGGGCATAAATTCCCTCATAACATCTCGAGTAAGGAGTGATCATACCTCCTAATGTAGTGAGTAAGCGACCTTCCGAGGTACGCATCAGGTGTTTAATGTGGACCGACAGGTGCCACCGACTGTGGGGAAAAGTATTCCAATTCAAAGTGTTCATAGCAGTTATTAGAGTAACAACATTCCATCCATGCACATGTCATAGAAAATTGACTTTGGTAAAATTTGTTTTCCGAACGTGGGAGCCGTGTAGTGCCACACATTTGTTATTCATGTATGTGTTTAGTAGTACTGTAATTTTAAGTTAGATAGAGTGTAACCTGAATATTAGTTTATAAGTTCCTATCCTAAGTAGTAATTCATATGTTAATAATGTAGGGCCAACTCTATTTTTATATGTATGTATCTCTGTATCTATGCAGTGGGTGATGTAATTGTGGATGTTGAGCTATGGGAATTCCTCAATCAAGTCGAGTAATGGATAACAGATGCACGCAGCTTGTCCCCTTCCTTTGTGCGTCGTTGTTGGGCGCCTAGTTTAAACCTTAAACAGAATAATGATGAATATACAATTCTTTCCATAACCCAGTTGTGAAATGTTTGCTGATGAAGCTGCTAGAACTCAAATATGTAAGATTAGCAGTCCAAAAGGCCTAAATAATGTCATTTGTGAGGATTTAAAGGTCCCGTTTATCTTGGCCGTCACTAGATGGCATGAGCTGCTCTCAGATTCAAAGTGAGATAGTGATAGAATCAGTATCTAAATTGAGTAAGGAATAAATCCCAAATTTTCCCCAATTCAATCAAAAGTCCTGGCGTCATGGGTGCACTGCTAAATAAATTGTAAAGAGAATTGAAACCCACCATATTTCAAAAATACCACCTCATTTGACTAAGCGGTGGCATGCCCAAGGAGTCACTCGAGCCCCAGACGTCGTATCTAATGGACGTTTGTTCAGGTGAGCCGTCCACATTTCTTCTTCCTCCCCCCCCCTTTTTCTTTGTTTAATCCATACTTGTCATGGACTATATGAAGTAATATTGTTGAAAGTTTAACGTAGGGACTCGAGCCCCAGATGTCGTATCTAATGGACGTTTGTTCAGTCCCCCAGACACCGGCGACGTCAGTGTGAGCACGACGTTTTTCCCATAGTATTGTCCAAGGACTTGAGCATACACACATTACACTATCCATGAATTATTACTATATAAACCAAATGTATTAGTAGTATTGATCTATCAAGTGAATTTTATTTTGTAAATAAGAAATAGAAATTTGAAAGTGATGTAATCTGGTAAAGGAAGAGCGTAATTCAAACCATTAACCGTTTTCTTTCTTGTAACTAAGGAAGTTAGGAGCGTGGAAGGGAACTTAGTGACTGTGAGCAATGATGTAATTTTGAAATGAACCTCGAGGCTAAACAAGCCCGAGTGATTATGTAGTCTTGGTGATTGTACAATGTTTGAATAGTACCTCAAGGCTAAACAAGCCCGAGTGATTACGTATTCTTAGTGATTATGTTTCTTTTCTGAATTATTCCTCGAGGCGAGACAAGCCCGAGTGATTATACATTTTTTAGTGATTATAGCAATGTTGCTTATGAACTGTAAATAGTACTGAACTGATATTGGATTCTGGAGAATTGCCTGATGAGAGTATATTACTGTATATGGATGAAAATGAACACGAGTAATCATTCTTATTGGTTCGAGGCTATGCCAGCCCGAACAGATAGCCCATGCTCGTAAAAAGGTCCCTGGCTTGAGGCTATTGTTGAGCTCTCATACTAAAGAGGGCCATGTAATTAAAAATGTTTTGTGGAAACTAGTATCAAGATATTAAAGTAGAGTAAAGTATGTATCATTTTATTTTCTTTATTGGTGTACCTAATCAAGGAAATAATGTCCTCAAGCCAAATTCACTCCCCTTCCAATTCAAGCTTCCTTCGCTGAGGGAACGACGACCACCCGTGGTACTGACTAAATCTAAGCTCGGCCAAAAACTACAAACGCTACCACAATTCTTTCTTTTCATAAATATTTACCTTCTACTATACTAAGTCGAGTACCACTTGCATTATCCATGGATGAGTTGATCAGTACCAACAACAGTTAAGATTATAAATATCGAGCATTACACTGGATGAAGAATAACGGTGGGGATAGTAGATTCTTACCGTTACACTGGTGAATACCGGTGATAGTAAAAAATTTCAAGCATTACACTGGTGAATACCGGTGGGATAACATTTCCAGCTTTACAGTGAAAGTAAAGGAGAGGAGAGGAGAGAAGGAGGAGAGGAAAGGAAAGGAGAGGAGAGGTGAGGTTATGTAGGGTGAAGTACTGTATGTGAGGAGTATAATATAATAATAATAATAATAATGGTACTCATAAAATCCACATAAAAAGCTGAAATACCAACAGAAGTACTTAATATTGAAGGAACCAGCTATAAACTCGATGCAAGACGTAGGAACCCCAAATTTTCACAAGTATACCCCTTTATATATTTGCTTTAAAGAAAATGGGATCAGTTTAGTGTAGTGGATGGCATTCTGAAGTCGTAATAAGCTCGATAAACAGGCAAATTCTATCCATCATCATCATCATCATCATCATCATCGTCACCATCATCATCATCATCATCATGACTGTTTTTCCACCCGCTCGGTCCCCCTGTTGTTCTTTAGTTCTTTAACTGGGTTGTGTTGGAGTGGTGGGTGCGGTTGGGGGTGTGTGCGGTTATTTATGGTGTCCCTTGTCTTGCTGTGTGGCACCCTTCCTAAATCCCTTGCTGTTCTTTGCCTCTTTGCCACCATTTCTGTGTTCCTCTGCATCCTATAGTTTCTTCACCTTATCCTGGCCCGGATTTTCGTCCTTTTGCAGCTTATTTCACGTAGCTCAGTGGCAGAAAAAAGACAATACTACGGCTCTTCATTTCCATAGCGCTTCTTCGTGACTAGCACCAAATTCTAATGTTCATCTCTTGTTACAACTCAGTATTCAAGGCAGAGAGACGTCGATTTTAGGCCAAGTTAGAGTATAAACGGTATAATTGGCGATTTTAGGCTAAGTTAGAGTATAAAGGGTATAGGTTCAGACGATTTTAGGCCAAGTTAGCGTAAAAATTGGTATAGGCTCAGACGATTATTAGGCCAAGTTAGTGTAAAAAGGGTATAGTCTCTTTCCACTTCCTTGTCTGTCTGTAACAATATATAATTTGGAGACGAAGCAGCCTTATCTCAACACTTCAATAACCTCTATCAGTTACCGCAGTAACAAGCAATCAAGACTCAGGTGATGCACGGTCATTAACACACCTTTCTATAACACCTGTCTTGGATAATTACGGTGTCAGGGGTACAAAATATGTGGGTTTTAGATATTTCAGAAGGCATATTCCTGTTCCTTGGTAATATTTCAGAGGATGATCGATTTCAGGAGCGATTTTGATAAACTGGGTGGAGTGGAGGAAGGAAGGAAGGAAGGATGACAAAGAAAAGAAAAGGAAGGAAGGAAGCGGGAATGGAAGAGAGGCTGGAAAGGAGAGAGAGAGAGAGAGAGAGAGAGAGAGAGAGGAAATCAGAGTAAGAAAAAGGAAAGAAAGGAAAAGAGAGAGAGAGAGAGGATTGAAATAGCTGAACTTTGGGAGAATGATGGTTAAAGAAAGAGGCCCGACCTGCATCATCATCATTATCACCACCACCACCACTAGCATTATTTTCATCATCATCACTATCACCACCACCATCATCACCAATTTTGCACATCATCTCAGTCATAAATTCCCGCTAAAGGATAAAATATCAGGTCAGCTTTCCACTTCGATAGCATCTTACTGTATTGCTTCTTCTATCCCAAGACGTTATTCTGTCACTTTTAAGACATCCACGTAATGAACAGGTTAAGGACAGTTATTAAGCAGTTCTGTTGTTCTTTCGTTGGTGAAGAACATTGAGGTTTAGGTAGAACATGAACAAGGAAAGTTATGTTACTGAGAGAATTGAGAGGACGACGCAGGTGAGGAAGAGCCTTTGCAACACCTGTTTTACAAGCCTAAGATGCAGCCTCCCTACCGCGCTGTTGCAAGGACCTGACACAGCTGCCTAAACGCGTGGAAAGCTGGTGTGTGTGTGTGTGTGTGTGTGTGTGTGTGTGTGTGTGTGTGTGTGTGTGTGTGTGTGTGTAAATTTTTAGGAAACAGAGAAGTCATGTGAAAGCTACTGTGGTGGAGAATAGTGGTAAAAATAGCTTACATTTCTCTCTCTCTCTCTCTCTCACACACACACACACACACACACACACACACACACACACACACACACACACACACACACACACACAGCTAAACTAACACTACTGAATACGAAAACACACACACACACACACACACACACACACACACACACAGCTAAACTAACACTACTGAATACGAAAACACACACACACACACACACACACACACACACACACACACACACACACACACACAAACAGACGTATAATAATAAATTCTATTGATTGGAGTTGAATTGTGTGCTCAGTTGGTATGGTCATTAAGAGAGAGAATGAATAGGGGTGATGAAATGGGGAATGGATCTGAATGATTATGTATAGGTGTATATGGAGTGGTTAGAGAGAGAAAGAGAGAGAGAGAGAGAGAGAGAGAGAGGTCGTGAAAAAGATAAATGTGGGTCTGATGCGGTAGTTTATATGGTATGGTCAAAATGAAGAGTACTGAGAGAGAGAGAGAGAGAGAAACTTACCTTGTTAATGAAGTGAGGGCGATGAGAGGAGCAGGTGGGGCATGATAGTACACACACAAACTGCTGACGAAGATGAAAGCAGACGATGCCCTGTTCTTGAATATCCAAATCACTTTCATAAATATGAGTCAATGAGAGTGAGAGGGTTGGTAGAAGGTGATGCCCTCTACTTTAGCCAGATATTCACTTTGACTATTGACAGATCAGTCACCATCACCTCTCGCTTCCATCTCAGTCACTGTCTGAAGCAGGGATGTGGTTCGAAGCGGGTTTGTGGTTCCGAAAAAAAAAAACTTCGATCGATTTACTTCAGTCTTATAAGAAATTTCACTCTGTTCGTAGCTCACCCTGGAAGAAATATGAGTAGAATTAAATATACAGCCAAATTTAACGCCACAAATACCCTTAGAAACCGACAAAAAATCGAATTCAGGCGGGTTTGTGGTTCGTAAAAAAAAAAAAAATAAAAAAACGAATCATTTTAGTCTTTTAACACAAATTTTACTTTTCATAGCTCACCCTTGCCACCCATTGCCCTAACACCTTTTCCTTACCGATTTATTTTAGGATTTGGCCGGTTAATATTCTGTGCGTTATTTATGCAGAGTATGGCGATCTTTGGGGGATATTTATTACAGCACAGTAAGGTGTAATAAGCAAAGTAAATCGCTTAGGAAAATGTGTTAGGGAGCTTCCTTAACCGACGAGAATACATGGCTTAGATCCCTTATTAACAGACCGACTAAAACCTAACACTTATTCACCGATCTCTCTCTCTCTCTCTCTCTCTCTCTCCACTACGTTGAAAATGTAGCTTTTCTCTATTCACTATACGTTGAAATTCTCTCTCTCTCTCTCTCTCTCTCTCTCTCTCTCTCTCTCTCTCTCTCTCTCTCTCTCTCTCTCTCTCTCTCTCTCTCTCTCATTAATCCATGTAATAAAACAGGCCAAAGACTAATAATCATCCTTAGTTATCCACCACAATAAATAAATAAATGTAGAGGTGTATGGTATGTAGGACTGCTGGGCCTTGATAGCAGGCTGTGAAGCCTATGCCCAGAGTCGGACACATAAAAGAAATAAAAAAAAATAAAATAAAAAAAATAAAAAAATAAAAAATAAATTGGGGAAGAAATTAACGATGAGATAAAAAAGGATCTCTGGCAACTTCCTTGTTCCGGTTCGGGTCATCACTATCGCTTTACGCTGTTTGCACCTAGAGAGAGAGAGAGAGAGTGAAATGTACATCATTGCGGTGAAAAATGGAGAGATCCCGGAAGAAGGAATGAGAAAGAGAGAGAGAGAGAGAGTTGTTTAATCATTTTATTACACCCAAGGAGCGACATACCTAGTAGCAGGACCATGAGGCCAGAGAGAGAGTCGCTAAAGAGAAATTTAAAGATAGGACCCGGAAGAAGGAATTACTACATATAACATTAATATAACACACGCAAGTTAAGTACATTTTGTCATATGTATCTGACTTAATTTTTTCAGTTCTCAGTCCCAGGTCTTTTTTCGTCCTTTTTTATTTTTCAGCCTCAAGATTTTTTTTAATTGTCTTTTCTACAACTTAACGATTTTATTCAGCTTAGGAATCATGTCTAATATATTGAAAAGATTGGTTTAGGCCTCAGTTATCCAGTTTTAGCCTCTCTGCTTCGAACACCCCCTCTAGCCTCAGTGAACCGTATAGAAGCATCACAGATAAGATAAACAGTTAGTGACACGTTAATGGGAAGGATTTTGATGTTATGACAGGAAATGAGGGCGAGAGACTGATTGTAATTGGATGTTCCTGTACTTCACCCACAACAAGGCAGTCTGTAATTTCTGTAACAGTAGATACAAAAGGATTCACATGTCTCGTTCAACAGACCTTCTTGTCTCGTTTTCATTTACCTAGACAGTAGATCAAAAAATTAGTCGTATTGTTTTAGGGAGATAATTGATGGCTTTTTTAGGAGATGCAGCTTCTCAATCTGATCCTCCTGTATCTTGCCTCCTACATCAATATAATCTTTGTAATCATAACTACAGTAGGTTTCATTCCTTCGCTTACTACATTCCTCCTTGTCAGAGTTCTGTTATTCCCTTAACTACTTGTCTTCAAAACTCTCTTCCCCAGATTACTCTCTCTCTCTCTCTCTCTCTCTCTCTAATGTACTTTCGTTTTATTCTTTTTATTTAGACACTTTTTTCTTTCTGCTTCAGGATAGATTTTTTTCGAACTGGGGGGGGGGGGTTAAATCCTGTCTTCCTTAACCCCTCCATAGCCAGAGATTTTTGCTAAGTTGAGGGAAATCGTCTTAAGATCTTTCCTAAGTTAAGGGAAATCGTCTTTAAAAATTTCCTAAGTTAAGGGAAATCGTCTTAAAATCTTTCCTAAGTTAAGGGAAATCGTCTTAAAATCTAAGTTAAGGGAAATCGTCTTAAAATTTGTCCTAAGTTAAGGGAAATCGTCTTAAAAATTTTCCTAAGTTAAGGGAAATCGTCTTAAAATCTTTCTTAAGTTAAGGGAAATCGTTCTAAAATCTTTCTTAAGTTAAGGGAAATTGTCTTAAAATCTTTTCCTAAATTAAAGGAAATCGTCTTAAATTTTTTCCTAAGTTAAGGGAAATCGTCTTAAAAATCTTTCCTGAGTTAAGGGAAATCGTCTTTAAAAAAATTCCTAAGCTAAGGGAAATCGTCTTAAAATCGTCTGGGTGTAGGCTCGTATAGTGATACTGGAAGCTACGTGTCGTCTTCTCACAAGCGAATTATTCTACAGGGCATCTCAATATTCTGTGTGTTATTTGTGTAAACTTAAATGAAATGGCGGGGGACAGGGCGACATGGAGGCGATTTGTTTGTGGCCATCCATTACGAGATTAAGGCATCTGGCAATAGATAGAAATGAAACTAACACAAGAGTAAATGTTAAAGAAAGCAAACTAAATCGCTTACTGAGAGGTGCAACGAAGGCTCCTGTGTCGTTTACCAGCCTTAAAAGTTCAAAATATGAATAACACACAAGAAAATAAAGAGAGCAAACTAAATCGCTTACTGAGAAGTGCAACGATGACCCCTATGTCATTTACAGTATCGTCCCCCAAATAATGTATGGTTGAAATTATGACACAATATCACAAAAAACTAAATCGCTTACTGGGAGGTGCAACGAAGACTTTTAGGTCACAATATAGCCCCAAAATATTAAGCCGGGGCCGAAATTACAGCACACATCCTCACAAGTAACTGTCAAAGAAGCAAACTAAATCGCTTACTGAAAGGTGCAACGAAGATTCCTGTCACGATATAGCCCTAAAATATTAAGCCGGGGCCACAATTACAGCACACATCACAAGTAACTATCAAGAAAGCAAACTAAATCGCTTACTGGGAGGCGCAACGAGGGCACAAAACACGACACGTAAACACAAGGTCTCGTGCAGATCGAGAGGAGAGAGGAACACGCCCACACACCACGAGAGACGCGCGTGAACTCCCGTACACGCGGCGGGAGGAAGGGAAGGCGCGTGAGTTGCCGAATCGGAAATTGCTAAAATGTCGCTAGATCCACGGAGCCGCAGAAACCGCTACGAAAATGCGAAAAAGACTGCGGCTGCGGAAATGCTATAAATACTGCGGCTGCGGAAATGCTATAAAGACTCCGGCTCCGGAAATGCTATAAAGACTCCGGCTGCGGAAATGCTAGAAACTGAGGTGTATAGCGAAAATGCTGTTAAAGTGTGTAAATTATCGCTGTTTTTCTCACTATTGGGTATTTGGTTGTATTTGTCGCTAGGTAAATGTAAACTCTCTCTCTCTCTCTCTCTCTCTCTCTCTCTCTCTCTCTCTCTCTCCACGAAGAAGTTAACTGATAAATTTTTTTGGCATCTCACTGAGTATGTAAACAGTGAATAAATAAATGAAATAAATAAATAAATAAGTACAGGTATATCATCATCATCATCACCATCATCATCATCATCATCATCTTCATCGCTATCGTCATCATCAGTGTCTTCCTATTCAAACGATGTAGTTGATGTGTACCCCTCGCTGTCAAGACACACACACACACACACACACACACACACACACACACACACACACACACACACACAGCAAAACCAAAGTAAAAGATATAATACAATCCATTACAGACGAGGGAATCACTTATACACAAGAGAAAGATATTTGTGAAGCACTAAATAAGAATTTCCCAATTAGTTTTTACAGAAGAAAAAAATTTTGAGAGGGACTATGTGGAACACGCATGTCCACACATACTACCAGATATACAAATAGCAGAAAAAGTAATACAGGAGGAGTTAAGTAGATTAGACAGAGGAAAAGCAAGTGGTCCTGATGAAATTTCATGTTGGGTATTACGAGAATGTGCAAAGGAGTTAAGTAAACCATTATTTTTAATTTTCAAGAAATCCTTGAGTCAAGGTAAACTACCTGATATTTGGAAAAAAAAGAGCAAATATTGTCCCCTTATTCAAGAAAGGAAATAGACAAAATCCACTCAACTACCGACCAGTATCACTGACCAGTGTTGTAAGCAAGGTATTAGAAAAACTTATAAGAAAAGCTTGGGTAAATCATCTAGAAGAACACAGTATGATAACAGAAAGACAGTTTGGTTTCAGAAAAGGAAAATCATGTGTTACTAATCTGTTGAGCTACTATGACAGAGTAACAAACACAATACAGGAAAGGGAAGGATGGGTGGACAGTATCTATTTAGATTTCAAGAAAGCTTTTGACTTTTATGGAAACTGTACCATCAAGGAGGAATTCGAGGCAAACTGTTTTGCTGGATGCAAGACTTTCTCATAAAAAGAGAAATGAGGACAGTACTAAGAGGAAACTACTCATCATGGAAAGAAGTGACTAGTGGAGTACCACAGGGTTCGGTGCTGGTACCAATCATGTTTTTAGTGTATATTAATGATATAAACAGTAACGCTGGAAATGAGAGCTATCTGAATATGTTTGCAGATGATGCAAAAATACAAAGGAGAATTACTAACACAGACTCTTGTAAAGAGCTACAGGAAGAATTAAATAAACTTCATGAATGGAGTAGTACATGGCAAATGGAATTCAATGTGGACAAGTGTCATGTAATCAAGTTTGGTGAAAGTGGAAAAAGACCTGATTGGGATTATAAGTTAGGAAATAAAACCCTATACACATCAGAAAGAGAGAAAGACCTAGGTTTGATTATCAATAACAGACTATCTCCGGCTGACCACATCAGCGAGAAGGTACGGAACATGTATACACTGCTTGCAAATATGAGAATAGCATTCACATACATAAATGAAGACATGCTAAGAAGGATAATAACATCATTCATTAGACCAACCCTGGAATATGCATCAGTAGTCTGGAGTCCTCAT